>NC_035164.2:4927869-5175278 GCF_001659605.2 Manihot esculenta | reverse complement strand
GTGAACTCCTCTACACTCATGTGCTCTGACTGCCTCAGTTGCTCAAACTCAATCATTTTCAGTTCTCTAGAACTGTCTGGAAAAGCCCATCCAGCGAACTCATTCGCAAATTCCTCCCATGTCATACCGTCTAGTCTCGGGTCCACATAACACTTGAACCATTCCCGTGCCTTCTTGCACTTTAAAGTGAACCCTGCCATCTGAATGGCCCTGCTGTCACTTGCCCCTAGCTCATCAGTTATTGTCTTCACTACTCTCAGATACTCAAAGGGGTCATCCCCTGACTTGTATTTGGGAGCATCTAGCTTGAGGTAATCTGTCATCTTTACCTTGCTCCCATCAGCTGAGCTAGGTCTAGGAGGTTGAGTAACTGGGGCTGCTGGTTCTGTAGGTGGTGGAGGTGGAGGTGCAACATTCCCCGAGGCGGGGTTTGCCGGATTTGGATAGAAGGGTGAGGGTGGATAAGCTGGGTACTGTGTATAGGGTGGGTAGAAAGGTGGATAAGGCATGTAGGTAGGGTAGGGGTTAAAGCTGGAGTAATCCGATGTGCCTCCCATCGGATACCCTGAACCCTGTGGGAAGGGTGGATAATGGGGTGGAAAACCATACCCCGAGGCCTGAACGCCTCCCTGAGACTCCCCTGTCCCTTCTTCCTGCATGCTCACATCCAGATTCCCATCCCTCCTCTGATCCTCTTCCATAACCTCCCTCACATCTGAAGAACTTCCTCCTCTATCCGTTCCCCTCCTGCTAACATCAAAAGACCTTCTAGGGTCCCTTGACACTCTTTCTCTGTTGGCTCTACAAGACATTACCCTAGGCAATGTAGGAGGACGGGCGCTCGTGCCCTCATCCTCAGCTGGCACTCCAGTCAATCGCGCAGATCGACGAGTTCCTCTCATCCTATTCTCTGAAAAACAGTTCATAACAAGCAAACATTAGCATCATATGGTTCATGTGGGCACACATGAACCCTCATCACATACATCACATAGCATATCATATCATTAATGCACATGTATAAGGTCATGGCATTTCACATCATCATTCAAGACAGGACTCAACATCCTATCCTAGTGGACATGACCTTCCTATTGTGCTTGACCTTCTATAACATCTATGAGCCCGACACTCTAGGTCCGACCATATGAACCTAGGGCTTTGATACCATTTCTGTAACGCCCCGGAAATCCGGACCGCTACCGGCGCTAGGATCCGGGTCGACTTAAGGCCGCCGGGACCCGTAGCAAGCCTGACATGAAACCTGTAAACCTGTATAATCCCATACATGATCAACAACATGCATAAAAAATTAAAACTTTTCTTCATACATACTGTCATCAACTAACTCAACCTGTGCATACTCTGATCATATACAAAACATAGTCCCTCTGTGGGATCTCATCAAGCCTTAAAGGCAAAACAACCTGTGTTGAGTTAGTTTACATAAACATCATAACATAAGATCATGTATATACAAAAGGGATTAACAATACATTATGGTCAAGCACAACTCTATCCTCAATAACCTCATTACATAACATCCTGAATATTTTACATCTCGTCATAATACAGTTGTCATGTCCACACACTAACTATTACATACATATGACTTTTTTCTTCTTGCCTTCTCTATCTATCCCGTACCTGCAAACCTGGGGTTAGGGGAGAGGGGTGAGCTAGATGCCCAGTGAGTAGAACTGTAAAAAGAATATTTAAAACATGCTATCATGAAATGCATCACTGCACAATCAAATCACACTACGGATGGACTGATTCAAAAATCCCTCAACTCCATGCCCGGCCCTATTATGGGCACCACAGGACTTCGTATTGCCCGGCCCTATTATGGGCACCACAGGACTTCGTACTCGGAGTTATTGCCCGGCCCTATTATGGGCACCACAGGACTTCGTATATAGAAGGCTAATGAATCATCCTAATGTCCATCCACTATCATCTATCACAACAATACAATGCGGCATAGTCGTGAATTCTAATGCAAACAACCTATAATATGATCATGATGCATGAAGCATGATAAAAGCATTTCATTTCTTAATTTAAAAGGTTAAGCTTAGTTCCACTCACCTCTGGCTGACTCTGACAAACTCTGTAGCAGCTGGTTCACTGCTGGGGTCCTTGGTTCCTCGGGTCCGAACCTACACAGGTGGACTCCAATGAGGGACCAAACATACATAAGCATAACTCTATTACATTCCCCAAAAACCCCCTAAAACATCCTGAAAATATCACATAGAGATATGCATGGAGTGGCTGAACAGGGCACTTTTGGCGGCACCTTCGGCGGCCGAAAGTCCTGGACAGAGACGAAACTCAGGTAGGTTCGGCGGCACCTTCGGCGGCCGAAAGTCCCAGACAGAGACGAAAGTCTCTTTTCGGGGGCAACTTCGGCAGCCGAAAGGCCTGCCTCCCCAGCCATGTTCGACGGCCGAAAGTGCCTTCGGCTGCCGAACCTGGTTTCTGCCAAAGGGCAGAAACTTGGCTCCTTTGTACATTTTTGTCTCCAAAATCACCAATCATGCATATACCTCAACCAAATCATGCATACAAGTTCCTAGGGGCCTCAAAACATTAAATACCTCAACTACAACACTTCAAGCATACTCAAACATGTCACATTGTTCAAAAAGTAATCAAAAACCCATAGGTTCAATATATACCCTAGCATGCATTCTACCCCTTAAAACTTCATAAAACTTGTTTAAATCATACATTGAGCTTAAGATCGGCTCTTACCTCTTGAAGATCGAGGGTTGAGGAGATCTAAACTTGGAGATGGGAGAAGTTCCAACTTTTGGTCTTCAAGCTCCAAAACTCGTTCTAAGCTCAAAGATCTTCAAAACCGAAGTTATAAACTTGTAAAGATCATGGAAAAAGGAAGGAAAGACTCAAGATTGGGGAAGGATGGCGGAATGCTCACCTTGGCCGAAATGGGAAGAAAAAGCTCGCCCATTTTCGGCTAAGGGACCCTTTTATAGGTGGCTGGCCAGGCCACGTTCGGGGGCCGAATGTGCCTCCGCATCCATGCAAATTGTAATACCCGGCTAGAGTCCGGCGTCGGCATTCCTGTTTACCGGTGGAATCCAGGATGTCGACGTGTGTTATATGTTCTTAAGTGCTATTATGTGTTTTATGTGTGTTGTTGTTAGGTGAATTGAGTTGAGTTGGGTTAAGATTGGAAGAGAAAAGTCTATGGAGATGTTTGCCAAGTTCGGCCGCCGAAGATAAGTTCGGCCGCCGAAAGTGCCCAATGTTCGGCTTCCGAAGGTAAAGTTCGGCCCCCGAACGATTGCATGGTCTTGCATGTGATTGGGCAGCCGACGATGAGTTGGCTGATGAGCTGAGTCATGGTTTTTGACAAGTGTTGGCCTCAGATTCTTGCCATGAAATGGCCACGTCTCTATGACTCACCTGTACATGTTTTGGGTGATCATACAGAAGCTGGAGGTGCTTGTAAAAGTGTTGAGAGTTGAGAGAAACTAAAGTTACGTTTTTTTGAGATTTTGAGAGGTTGATCCGTTTTCCCTTGTTCAGAACGTGCATCTTCCTGTTTACAAAGGTAAGGGACGAGTTAGAACCTGTTTATATGTTCTCTGAAGGTTTTAGGAGGATTTGTGGAAGGAGATGCATGCTTAGGTTGTTCATGGTAGTTTTTGATGATTTATGCATGTATACATGTTGATGTGTTATGTTTGTTTTATTGTTTGGGGTTAGTAACTAGTTTTGGACCCCTGTGATCATATACATGAGTATATGTATGTTGAGGAGGTGAAGTTTGCATGGTTTGAGAAGTTGAAGGAAAGAAGGAGATGGTTTGCCGTTGAAACTGAGTTCCGGATGAACTCAGGTTCGGCAGCCGAAAGTTCATTCGGCCGCCGAACCTCTTGCATGGTAGCTTAGGCTGCCACAGCTTGCCTCGAGTGTTTTTGCATGTTCGGCTCTGTTTGGGGGATTCGGCCGCCGAAGGTGCTTGAGTTTCGTCTCTGGAGAGGACATTCGGCCGCCGAACCTGCCGCCGAAAGTGTTCTGTCCAGCTTCTTTTGCATGCTTTGCATGGCTAGTTAAGTGAGTTTCAGGGGATTCTTTGGGAGTTTAATAGAGGTATTGATAAGTTAGTTTGGTCCCTCATTTGAGTCCATCTGTATAGGTACAGACCAGAGGAACCAGAGAGAGCAGCAGTGAGTACTGCTCCAGAGTTTCAGAGCCTGCAGAGTCAGTCAGTCCAGATAGCCAGAGGTGAGTGGAACTAACTTAAGACTGATGATTTTTAAGTGAACCACAAACTGCTTTTAGCATATCTCATGCATCATGATTATGCCATAGGTTGATTGCATTAGTATACACGAATATGTTGCATTGCATTGTTATTTGATGATGTGAGTAAATGCTGAATGATCCAATAGTCACAGACAGGAAGACCAGGAGCCTTTGACTACGCCCTGGCACGTATAGCAAAGACCAGGAGCCTTTGACTACGCCCTGGCAGGTATATAGCAAAGACCAGGAGCCTTTGACTACGCCCTGGCAATGGTAAGTTCACAGGTGTTATATACACATATACATATATGACAGGAAGACCAGGTGCTCGATTCTACGCCCTGGCACAGAGTTACTGGGACTATGTGGTGACAGGTTTACTCTTGATGTGGCTTGTCTGTGATATGGTGCATTCCATGAGATCATATTTTACTGAGATGTTTTACTGTTCTACTCACTGGGCTATAGAGCTCATCCCACTCCCTTAACCCCAGTTTTGCAGGTTCAGTGTACAGTGTACAGGGACAGTCCAGCAGAGTACAGGAAGAGTAAAGAGATCTGTAATAGCTTAGAGTGGACATGTAATATTAAAGAGATGTAATAGTTGTTGCTTGACCTAGACCTAGTGATGTATGTTTTGTACATGATCTGTATATGTATATATGTTTTCCTGTATGTGAAAACCAGGCTTAACAGGTATGAGTTAACCCATCTAGAGCAAGCTCTAGTAAGGGATACAGAGTACAGAGTACATGAGTACAGAGTACAGAGATAGTGCATGCACAGGTTAAGCCTTGGTTCAGCAAAGAGTTTTATTTTCACATAAAATGTATGATCATGTATGAGGTTTACAGGTACACAGAGAGTATAGCAGGCTTGCTACGGGTTCTGGCGGCCTTAAGCCGACCTGAATCCTAACGCCGGTGACGGTCCATTTTGGGGTCGTTACAGATTGGTATCAGAGCCCTAGGTTCACATGATCGGACCTATAGAGACAGTGTTGGGCTCAGACAGGTTAGAAGTGGTCAAGCACAATAGGAAATATCATGTCCACTAGGATAGGGTCTTGAGTCCTATCTGCTATGATATGCCATGAGTATTGTATGTGTATGTTTGATATGTGATGTTTATATGCTAAAGTGGTATGTTACATGTTGTGTTTCCAGAGAGTAAGATGCGAGGAACTCGTCGATCAGCTCGATTGACTGGAGTCCCACCAGAGAATGAGAGACCAGCTGCTCGTCCTCCTGCATTGCCAAGGGCAAGGTCTCAGAGATCTAGCAGGGAAGGTACGTCAATAGACCCTAGAAGGTCTGTAGACGAGAGCAGAAGAGGAACAGTTAGGGGAGGAAGATCAGAGGAAAGGAGGGAGGCTATGGAGACTGATCCGTCTATGGCTGAAGGTATGGGCGATTCCGAGGGAGGTGTTCAGGCCTCAGGTTATGGCTATCCATCCTTGTTTCAGGAGCCAGAGTATCCGATGGAGGGTATGTCGGAATACTCTCGTTTTGACCCATATCCTACATACATGCCATATATGCCATATCCTCACTATTACCCATCATATCCACCATATCCTATGTATCCATCTTCCCCTATACATCTAAGTGCAGCACACTTAGAGCCAAATGAACCAAATGAACCAGTACTACCACCAGAACCAGTAGCCCCTGTTGTTGATAGACATGAACCTAGCTCATCTGGAGGTAAAGTCCAAATGACGGAGTATTTGAAATTGGATGCTCCTAAATATAACACGGGAGATGATCCATTTGATTACCTCAGAGCAGTTAGGATGATCACCAGTGAGTTGGGAGCAGATGATAGGAGAGCCATTGAGATGGCAGGTTTTACAATAAAATGCAAGAAAGCCAGAGAATGGTTTAAGAATTATGTGGAGCCTAGAATGGACAGCATGTCATGGGGAGAGTTCGCCAATGAGTTTGCAGGGTGGGCTTTTCCTGACAGTTCGAGGGAGATGAAAGTAATTGAATTTGAACAGTTGCGACAGACAGATGAGATGAGTGTTGATGAGTTCACAGATAAGTTCCTGGATCTGCTTCAGTACGTGGGTCAGGCCTATGATACTGATCAGAAGAAGGCGAGGAGATATACCATGAGACTTCATCCCAGGTATTCTTCTTTGATCCTTCCAGCAGAAAAGGAGAGTTTTCACTCTATTATAGATGCAGCCAGGAAAATGGAAGCTAGTGCCAATATTCAGAAACAGTCAAGGGCACAAGCTTCGGGTTCTAAGGCCCCCAGTTCAGGTTCTACAGGCAGTAAGAGATGGGATAGAGCGAGAGGAACAAGGAAAGGGTTCTGGAGTAAAGTCAAGTCAGGTCTGGGAATAGGTAGTGGCTCAAGCTCTGGCACAGCTCCAGTCTGCAGACGATGCAGAAAACCACATGGAGGAGTTTGTCGGTTGGGATCTACAGCTTGTTTTCGATGTGGACAGGAAGGGCATATTGCTCGGGATTGTCCGCAGATGACTTTTGTACCATCCCAGCAGATGAGTTCAGGCAGTGTGGTACAGCCAGTTGTACGGCCAGCAGCTCCAGTCATGCCTCAGACTAGTGGCAGAGGTAGAGGGAGAGGGGTAGCCTCTACTTCAGCAGCAGGTTCCCGAGGTGGAAATCCGGTAGCCCCAGCACGGATTTTCACAGTGACACAGGAGGAGGCTAACATGTCGAACACAGTGGTGTCAGGTAATCTCATCATTGGGTGTTCAGATGTGTATGCTTTGATGGACCCCGGTGCTTCTCATTCCTTTATTGCTTCGAGAGCCATAGAGCGATTGGGTTTGATCAGTTCTGAGTTAGAGTATCCTCTCTGGGTCAGTGGACCTAGATGTGACCCATCAGTGGCAGTGTCAGTCTGTCGTTTCAGTCCAGTGTTTATAGAGGGTAGATGCCTTCCAGCTGACCTTGTGGTTCTAGACTTGACAGATTTTGATGTCATTCTAGGGATGGATTGGCTATCTGCATATAGTGCTACGTTGGACTGTCGAGAGAAGCTAGTGAGTCTCAGAGACCAGGATGGGTCAGAGTGTGTCTTCAGAGGAGACAGGAGAGGTACACCCAGAGGTATGATTTCAGCCCTTCAGGCTCGTCGTTTGCTTAGGAGGGGTTGTCAGGGGTTTCTAGCTCATGTGAGAGAGCTAGATAGTCAGGTTAGGGAACCAGCCACAGTACCAGTAGTCCGAGAGTTTCTCGATGTGTTCCCAGACGATTTGCCAGGACTACCACCTGATAGGGAGATAGGGTTTGAAATTGAATTACTGCCAGGTACTAGACCTATCTCTATTCCTCCCTACAGGATGGCGCCAGCTGAGTTAACAGAGTTGAAAACACAGTTGCAGGACTTGGTAGATAAGGGTTTCATCCGCCCTAGTACCTCACCTTGGGGTGCTCCAGTGCTCTTTGTCAGAAAGAAGGATGGATCCCTTAGACTTTGTATCGACTACAGACAGTTGAACAAGGTCACTATCAAGAATAGGTATCCTTTACCTAGGATTGATGATCTATTTGACCAGCTAGCTGGAGCAGGTTGTTTCTCGAAAATAGATCTGAGATCTGGGTATCATCAGTTGAGAGTCAGAGAGGCAGATGTGCCTAAGACAGCTTTTCGGACCAGATATGGGCATTATGAGTTCTTAGTGATGCCGTTCGGGTTGACTAACGCCCCTGCAGCATTTATGGATCTCATGAACAGAGTATTCAGTGAGTTTCTGGATCACTTTGTCATTGTATTTATCGATGATATCTTAGTGTATTCCAGAGATGCAGAGGAGCATGCCCAGCATCTGAGGATCGTTTTGCAGATACTGAGAGAGCATGGGTTATATGCCAAGTTCTCAAAGTGTGAGTTTTGGTTACGGAGCATTGCCTTCTTGGGACATGTGGTATCAGCAGAGGGTATTGAGGTAGATCCCAAGAAGATAGAGGCTGTAGCTAACTGGCCCAGACCCACTGCAGTGACTGAGATTAAAAGCTTTCTGGGACTGGCAGGTTACTACAGGAGGTTCGTTCAGAACTTCTCAAAGATAGCAGCTCCTATGACCAAATTGACTCAGAAGAACCAGAAGTTTATCTGGTCAGACCAGTGTGAAGAGAGCTTTGAGGAGCTCAAGAGGAGATTGACAACAGCACCAGTGTTAGCTCTGCCTGTTAGTGACGAGGATTTCACAGTATTCTGTGATGCATCTCGAGTGGGATTGGGTTGTGTATTGATGCAGAGTGATAGAGTAATAGCTTATGCTTCTAGACAGTTGAAGAAGCACGAGTTGAATTACCCTACCCATGACCTGGAGATGGCAGCAGTTATCTTTGCACTTAAGATGTGGCGGCATTACCTCTACGGAGTTAAATGCGAGATCTTCACTGATCATAAGAGTTTACAATACATCTTAAGTCAAAGAGAGCTGAATTTGAGGCAGAGAAGGTGGGTTGAATTGCTCAGTGATTATGATTGTAAGATCCAGTATCATCCGGGTAAGGCGAATGTTGTCGCAGACGCCCTAAGCCGGAAGTCACTAGGCAGTTTATCTCATATAGCAGCAGAGCGGAGATCAGTTGTGATGGAGCTTTATAAGCTCTTTGACGAGGGATTACAGCTAGAGTTGTCTGGTACAGGTGCGTTGATAGCACAGATGAGAGTGACACCTGTGTTTCTGGAGCAGATAGCACAGAGACAGCATGAGGACCCTGAGTTGATGAAAATTGCCAGGACTGTTCAGTTAGGCAATAGTGTAGAGTTCAGATTTGACAGTAAAGGGATCCTTCGCTATGGGAGTCGACTTTGTGTACCAGATAGGGGCAGTGTGAAGGAAGACATTATGAGGGAAGCTCATAATGCGAGGTATAGTGTTCACCCAGGAGCCACCAAGATGTATCAAGATCTAAAAAGGGTCTATTGGTGGCCAGCCATGAAGAAAGAAGTGGCGCAGTTCGTGACAGCCTGTGAGGTTTGTCAGAGGGTGAAATTAGAGCATCAGAAACCAGCAGGAATGCTTAACCCATTACCAATTCCAGAGTGGAAATGGGAGAACATAGCCATGGATTTTGTGGTGGGTTTACCAGTAGCGTCCAACAGGATAGACTCGATATGGGTGATTGTGGACAGACTCACGAAATCTGCTCATTTTCTTCCAGTACGGAGTAACTATTCTGTGGATAAGTTGGCACAGGTCTATCTGGATGAGATAGTGAGATTACATGGAGTTCCAGTGTCTATAGTTTCAGACAGAGGACCTCAGTTTACCTCCCGCTTTTGGCGGAGTCTGCAAAGTGCAATGGGCACGAGATTGGATTTTAGTACTGCTTTCCACCCACAGACTGATGGACAGTCAGAAAGGACCATCCAGACCATAGAGGATATGCTTCGCCTATGTGTGTTAGACTTTGGCGGTTCTTGAAGGAAGCATCTACCTTTGGTGGAGTTTGCCTACAATAACAGCCATCATGCGAGCATCGGGATGGCTCCTTATGAAGCTTTATATGGGAGGAAATGCAGATCCCCTGTTTGCTGGGAAGAGGTAGGAGAGAAAGCTCTTGCAGGGCCAGAGTTAGTAGACATTACCAGTCGAATGGTGCCCATGATCAGAGAGAGAATTAGAACAGCTCAAAGTAGACAGAAAAGTTATGCAGACGTACGCAGAAAACAGTTAGAGTTTCAAGAGGGTAATTGGGTATTGCTGAAAGTGTCTCCAATGAAAGGAGTGGTTCGTTTTGGGAAGAAAGGTAAATTAGCTCCACGGTACATTGGACCCTTTGAAGTGTTGCAGAGGATCGGAAATGTGTCGTATAAGCTGGATTTACCTGCTTCTATGGAGAGAATTCACCCGGTATTTCATGTTTCTATGCTACGACAGTTTGTGTCAGATCCGAATCAGGTTCTGAGTGAGCCTGAGGTGGAGATTCATACAGATCTCACCTATATAGAGCAGCCAGTGCGGATTCTGGACACGCAGATCAGACAGCTAAGGAACAAGGAGTTTCCGATGGTGAAAGTTCTATGGAACCACCATAACCTAGAAGAGTGCACATGGGAGACGCGGGAGTCTATGCTCCAGCAGTATCCATATTTGTTTTGAGGTTAGTTTTCTCCGTTTCATGTGTTAAATTGTGTGTTTTAGGAACATCCGAGGACGAATGTTCTTAAGGAGGGGAGAATGTAATACCCGGCTAGAGTCCGGCGTCGGCATTCCTGTTTACCGGTGGAATCCAGGATGTCGACGTGTGTTATATGTTCTTAAGTGCTATTATGTGTTTTATGTGTGTTGTTGTTAGGTGAATTGAGTTGAGTTGGGTTAAGATTGGAAGAGAAAAGTCTATGGAGATGTTTGCCAAGTTCGGCCGCCGAAAGTGCCCAATGTTCGGCTTCCGAAGGTAAAGTTCGGCCCCCGAACGATTGCATGGTCTTGCATGTGATTGGGCAGCCGACGATGAGTTGGCTGATGAGCTGAGTCATGGTTTTTGACAAGTGTTGGCCTCAGATTCTTGCCATGAAATGGCCACGTCTCTATGACTCACCTGTACATGTTTTGGGTGATCATACAGAAGCTGGAGGTGCTTGTAAAAGTGTTGAGAGTTGAGAGAAACTAAAGTTACGTTTTTTTGAGATTTTGAGAGGTTGATCCGTTTTCCCTTGTTCAGAACGTGCATCTTCCTGTTTACAAAGGTAAGGGACGAGTTAGAACCTGTTTATATGTTCTCTGAAGGTTTTAGGAGGATTTGTGGAAGGAGATGCATGCTTAGGTTGTTCATGGTAGTTTTTGATGATTTATGCATGTATACATGTTGATGTGTTATGTTTGTTTTATTGTTTGGGGTTAGTAACTAGTTTTGGACCCCTGTGATCATATACATGAGTATATGTATGTTGAGGAGGTGAAGTTTGCATGGTTTGAGAAGTTGAAGGAAAGAAGGAGATGGTTTGCCGTTGAAACTGAGTTCCGGATGAACTCAGGTTCGGCAGCCGAAAGTTCATTCGGCCGCCGAACCTCTTGCATGGTAGCTTAGGCTGCCACAGCTTGCCCCGAGTGTTTTTGCATGTTCGGCTCTGTTTGGGGGATTCGGCCGCCGAAAGTGCCGCCGAAGGTGCTTGAGTTTCGTCTCTGGAGAGGACATTCGGCCGCCGAACCTGCCGCCGAAAGTGTTCTGTCCAGCTTCTTTTGCATGCTTTGCATGGCTAGTTAAGTGAGTTTCAGGGGATTCTTTGGGAGTTTAATAGAGGTATTGATAAGTTAGTTTGGTCCCTCATTTGAGTCCATCTGTATAGGTACAGACCAGAGGAACCAGAGAGAGCAGCAGTGAGTACTGCTCCAGAGTTTCAGAGCCTGCAGAGTCAGTCAGTCCAGATAGCCAGAGGTGAGTGGAACTAACTTAAGACTGATGATTTTTAAGTGAACCACAAACTGCTTTTAGCATATCTCATGCATCATGATTATGCCATAGGTTGATTGCATTAGTATACACGAATATGTTGCATTGCATTGTTATTTGATGATGTGAGTAAATGCTGAATGATCCAATAGTCACAGACAGGAAGACCAGGAGCCTTTGACTACGCCCTGGCACGTATAGCAAAGACCAGGAGCCTTTGACTACGCCCTGGCAGGTATATAGCAAAGACCAGGAGCCTTTGACTACGCCCTGGCAATGGTAAGTTCACAGGTGTTATATACACATATACATATATGACAGGAAGACCAGGTGCTCGATTCTACGCCCTGGCACAGAGTTACTGGGACTATGTGGTGACAGGTTTACTCTTGATGTGGCTTGTCTGTGATATGGTGCATTCCATGAGATCATATTTTACTGAGATGTTTTACTGTTCTACTCACTGGGCTATAGAGCTCATCCCACTCCCTTAACCCCAGTTTTGCAGGTTCAGTGTACAGTGTACAGGGACAGTCCAGCAGAGTACAGGAAGAGTAAAGAGATCTGTAATAGCTTAGAGTGGACATGTAATATTAAAGAGATGTAATAGTTGTTGCTTGACCTAGACCTAGTGATGTATGTTTTGTACATGATCTGTATATGTATATATGTTTTCCTGTATGTGAAAACCAGGCTTAACAGGTATGAGTTAACCCATCTAGAGCAAGCTCTAGTCAGGGATACAGAGTACAGAGTACATGAGTACAGAGTACAGAGATAGTGCATGCACAGGTTAAGCCTTGGTTCAGCAAAGAGTTTTATTTTCACATAAAATGTATGATCATGTATGAGGTTTACAGGTACACAGAGAGTATAGCAGGCTTGCTACGGGTTCTGGCGGCCTTAAGCCGACCTGAATCCTAGCGCCGGTGACGGTCCATTTTGGGGTCGTTACACAAATGTTCGGCGGCCGAACTTGACTTTCGGCAGCCGAACCTGGGTTTTCCTTCAATGCTATTTTCATGCACAACTCATCTAGTTTCATACTTTAAAACCATTAAAAACATGAAAACATTTTATGAAAGCATGGTTCTACCCTTCTAGAGGTCTCCGACATCCGAGATTCCACCGGACGGTAGGAATTCCGATACCGGAGTCTAGCCGGGTATTACAGGCTTCTTCTCACTGCTAACCCAAAACTAACTCTAACTTTCACAGGTAGTACCTGGATTTCAGATTTATCTTGGAAAACAAACAGCTCCTACTAGCTGTCCCAATAGATCATCCATCCTACATGGGAATACCTGCCCTTGGTAGTCACCTTGGTCAACTGCTTACAGTTATTACAAAGTCTCAAGGATCCATCCTTCTTTTTCCACAACCACACTGGAACGATCCAGGGTGAGGTACTAGGTCGGATAAAACCCTTGTCTACCAACTTTAGCAACTACTCTGACTACCACCTCTCTCTACGCAGGCGCCATCCTATAGGGAAGGAAAGAAATGGTCTTAGTAACAAGTACCACCTCCATTCCAAACTCTAACTCCCTGACAGATGGTAAACCTGACGACTCGTCTGGGAAGACAACTAAGAACTCTCTAACTATTACCACTGAGGCTGGTTCCCTGACCTGACTGCAAAACTCTCAAACAAGAGCTAGAACCCTCAGACAACCCCTCCTACGTACCCTACGAACCTGACAGGCTGACATCAGACCTCTAGGCATCCCTACTGTGTTCCCTCAGAAGAAAATCTCTCACCAATCCTGTCCTCTGGACTTGACTACCTTGTCTCTGCAGACCAAGATAGCACCACGAGCAGAAAAACCCAATCCAACCCTAAACTGACGTCCAGACAGTCAAGTCTAGGACCTCAAAGTCGGGTGGAAGGCATCTACTCCCAACTGACACTGAACTGGACCGGCAGACTGACTCTGCCCCAGATGGATCACACTCGAGTCCACTGACCCAAAGAGAACACTCTAGCCCAGAAGCTATCAACTCAACCTCTCAACGGCTCCTAGAGCAACTAAAGAAAGAGAAACACTAGGGTTCACAAAACATACACATCAGAACATTCAAAAGTGAGCGTACCTGGCACCACCATGTTCGATGTGTCTGCCTCCTGCTGAGCTTGGGTGAAGATCCGAGCTAGAGCTGATGGACCTTCTCCACGGAAACCTGAGGAATGAGGGGCTGACCCTCTTCCTCTGCCTCGACCACTAACCTGAAACACGGCTGGAGCTACTGGCTGAGCTGCTCTACCTGAAGCTGCTTGCTGGGACGGAGCCAACCTGGGCGCAGTGGGACACTCACGTGCTATGTGCCCCTCCTGTCCGCACCTGTAACATAGATTAGTCCCATAACGGCATACTCCCTTGTGAGGCCTTCTGCACCTCAAGCATCTTGAACTGCTTGAGCCAGAGCTCGAACCACCACCTAATCCCAGACTAGACTTCAACCGTCTCCACAACTTCTTCTTCTTCCCCCTCAGGGTTCTGCCCCACTTCTTGCTTTTCGTGGAGGCTGTACTCAGAGTGGAGGGATCAATCCCTCCTGAACCTGAGATTCTGGAATCCTGAGTCTGAGCATCCTCCTGAGAATCTCCCATACCTTCTTCTGGCACTCTGATTCCCACACTGATATCTCTTCCCTGAACATCCAACTCTACTTCCCTCATACTAGCTGACATCCTTCTTGGAGCCATTCCTTCTCTGCTTACATCAAAAGACCTTTCAGGGTCCCTTAATGTTCCCCATCTGCTGACTCCCCACGACTGCGCTCTTGGCAGAGCAGGGGGAAAGGTGTCTATACCTTCCCTCTCAGATGGAACTCCAGTCGATTCCACAGATCGACGAGCACCTCGCATTCTGGCTCCTCTGAAGAACAACACACAAGCAATCAATCAATCATTAGCATCATACGGTTCATATGAAAACACATGAACCTGCAACATACATGCATACATAGCATAACATCATGGCATATCACATCATCATACAAGACAGGACTCAACATCCTATCCTAGTGGACATGATTTTACCTACTCTGCTTGCCCTTCTATGACCTCTAAGCTAACCTCTTTCCGATGTGGGATATCTCTAATCCTTGAGTATCTTTGCTCAACACACCGTACTAATGAGGCCCAAAGCTCTGATACCACTCTGTAACAGCCCGAAAACCGATACCCCTCTGTAACGGCCCGAACCGCCACCGGCGCTAGGATCCAGATCGGTTTAAGGCCGCCGGGACCCGTAGCAAGCCACACATACCTCCTACCACCTAGTCAAAACCCATACATGATGAAAACATGAACATAAAAACTTAAAGATAAGATGTATAGACCAAGCTTGACCTGTATGCAACATAACTGGAAACATAAAAGAACCCCCTACTAGAGCCCTCATCAAAACTCTAGCTGGGTCAACACAACATACATCAAGCCGGAGTCACATCCAAAGAACCAAACCTAACTTGTGCATGCATCAAACCACAACACAAGACCTCCACTAGGGTCCTCATCCATTACCGTAGCGTGGTAAACAACACATGCCACAAGATTAGTTCCAACACAACTCAACATCTAGCATAACATACATCATGTATTAAACAGGGACTAACCAAGCCTTAGGGCCAAGCACAATACTAATACATAAACATAACTCTACTTTACTTACATTACATTACAATCCATTATCTCAAATTACAATACATGTCCACACTAAAAGTACTAAGCTATTACTATTACATAAGCAAAACCTTTGCTCTCGAGACTTCCCGATCAACCTCAAACCTGCAACACTGGGGTTAGGGGAGAGGGGTGAGCTAAAAAGCCCAATGAGTAGTGTAACGACCCGAAAATCGGACCGCTACCGGCGCTAGGATCCAGGTCGGCTTAAGGCCGCCGGGACCCGTAGCAAGCCTGACATATAACCTGTAAACCTGTATAATCCCATACATGATCAACAACATGCATAAAAATTTAAACTTTTCTTTCATTCATTTCTCATATACCAAACTCAACCTGTGCATGCACTAAAACATAGCATAACTTATACATTTATCCCTCTGTTGGGATCTCAACAATGCCCCAAAGGGCGATATACATGCGTTGAGTTGGCTAACATCTGTATCATCAAATATCTAAGATCATGCATCAACAAGGGATTACAATACTCATAGGGTCAAGCACATCTATAACCTCAATATACCTCATTACATAACATACTGTAATCTCTTACATTACATCATAGTACAATTGTCATGTCCACAATCTAACTATTACATAAACATACTTCCAAACTCTGGCTAACCTCCTGGTCTACCCTGTACCTGCACATCTGGGGTTAGGGGAGAGGGGTGAGCTACAAAGCCCAGTGAGCAGAATAGTGAAATCATATATTAAAATTTCATGCCATTATGTAATGCAACACATCACAACTAATTACATCTCGGAAGGTATTGTCACCAATAGTCCTCTACATAGTCCAACTGTGCCGGGACGTAGAATGGGTACAACCGGTCTTTCCCTTAACATAACATATCATACAGTCCAACTGTGCCAGGGACGTAGAATGGGTACAACCTGGACTTTCTCTTACATCGTGCCAGGGACGTAGAATGGGTACAACCTGGACTTCCATACCATATCATGCCGTAGCATCATCATATCATATGAGGACTAAAGGATCATCCAATGACCAATCCACATCAACATCATAAATGCAATGCAACATATTCGTGAATACTAATGCAAACAACCTATTATATCTCATGGCATTCATGATGCATGGATCGTGCTCAAAACTCATATTTCATTCTTTTTAAAACTTAAAGTTTATTCCACTCACCTCTGGCTAGCTCTGACAAACTCTGTAGCAGCTGGCTCACTGCTGGGGTCCTCGGTTCCTCGGGTCCGAACCTACACAGGTGGACTCCAATGAGGGACCAAACATACATAAACATAACTCTAATATACTCCCCAAAAACCCCCTAAAACATCATGAAACAATCATAGAAAAACATGCAAGAAATGGCTGAACAGGGCACTTTCGGCGGCAGGTTCGGCGGCCGAAAGTCCCTCTAGAGCCGAAAGTCAGGCAGGTTCGGCGGCACCTTCGGCGGCCGAAACTCCCAGACAGAGGCGAAAGTCTCTTTTCGGGGGCAACTTCGGCAGCCGAAAGGCCTGCCTCCCCAGCCATGTTCGGCGGCCGAAAGCTCCTTCGGCTGCCGAACCTGGTTTCTGCCCAAGGGCAGAAACTTGGCTCCCTTGTGCATTTTTGCCTCCAAACTCACCAATCATGCATAAACTAGTTCTAAAACATGCATACATACCATACATTACACCTAGGGGTCTCAAACTAGCAAATACCCCAACTACAACACTTCAAACACACAAAAATCAACATACATTGTTCATCAAAACATCAAAACCCATAAACTCATCACAAGCCTAAACATGCATCTCTACCCATAAAACAACTTAATGCTTGTTTAAAACACATAACAAGGGTGGATCCGAGCTTACCTCTTGAAGAAACGAGAGGAAAGGCGATCCTAGCTTGGAGATGGAGAGATTGAGCTCTTTGAACCTCCAAGTACCCAAAACTTGCTCTTTACTCACAGATCTTCAAAACAGAAGTTAAAACCCGTGAAAATCATGGAAGATCTAAGGAGAACACTCAAGATCGAGGGAGAGGTGGCGGAGACTCACCTTGGCCGACAACGGGGGAGAAAAAGCTCGCCCGTGCGGACCTAAGGGACCCTTTTATAGGTGGCTGGCCAGGCCACGTTCGGGGGCCGAAAGTGCCTCCGCATGCATGCCATGTTCGGCGGCCGAACTTGGGTTTCGGCGGCCGAACCTGAACTTCCCTCACTCATGCTTTCGGGGGCCTAACGTGCCTCCAAAACGCATGCATGTTCGGCGGCCGAACTTGACTTTCGGCGGCCGAACCTGGGTTTTCCTCCAAAGACTTTTCATGCAAAAACTCATTTAATTTCATACTTAAAACCATGAAATACCTTAAAACATTTTATGAAAACATGTTTCTACCCTACTAGAGGTTTCCGACATCCGAGATTCTACCGGACGGTAGGAATTCCGATACCGGAGTCTAGCCGGGTATTACAAGTAGAAACAAGGAAAACAGTTCATTAATTACATGCTTTCATGAAATGCGTCATAGCACAAACAAATCATATCACGGATTGGACCCAACCCCAAAACATCCCTTCCAGTCTCAGTATGCCCGGCCCGGCCGGGTCTCACAACCTTCGTATGCCTGGCCCGGCCAGGTCTTACAACAACTGTATATGTATGCCTGGCCCGGCCAGGTCTCACAACATCTCTAGGGCTAGTGGGGTCGTCCTTGGTCCAATCTCCATCAACAGTAAATAATGCAATGCTTCATATTCGTGTAACTAATGCAATCAACCTATTACATATAAACATGATGCATGAGCATGCTTTAGGCATTTGATTTTATAAAATAAAGATTAAGTTTAGTTTTACTCACCTCTGGTAGACGCTGAACTGACTCTGCAACAGCTAACACTGATGGCCTCCTCGATCCCTCGGGTCCGATCCTACACAGGTGGACTCGAATGAGGTGCCAACACACTCTAAACAACTCATAAACAACTACCCAAAAACCCCTTAAAACATCACTTAAACATGCATAGAAAACAACCTTGAGAAGGCTGGACAGGGCACTTTCGGCGACACCTTCGGCGGCACCTTCGGCGGCCGAACCCTCTCTCCAGAGACGAAACTCGGGCACCTTCGGCGGCACCTTCGGCGGCACCTTCGGCGGCCGAAAGTCCCACTCCAGAGACGAAAGTCAGGCACTTTCGGCGGCCGAATCCTTCCTTCGGCGGCCGAAAGTCTGCTTTCAAGCCAAAACTCAGCTTTCGGGGGCGAGGTTAGGCGGCCAAACCATGCATCCAAAGGCAGGTTCGGCGGCTGAAACCACCTTCGGCGGCCAAACCTGAGTTCTTCCCAGAAGGGCAGAACTCAGCTTCTCATGCATTCAAGCCTCCCAAACCTCTCAAACACCCCAAAAAAGCACCCAACCTTACCAAAACATGCATAAACCTTAAACCATGCATAAAGGAGCTTAACAACTAGATTAAACTCCAAAAACAACATCAAAACATACCAAGATAGTTTATGACCCACATAGGCCAAAACCATCAAAACAACCCAAATCCTCACATACTCTCTCCCCATCATGCATACTCACTCCCACATGCATAAAGGAGCATAAACTAACAACATATCATCACATAAACACATATAAACATACATTGGGCATCAAACCCACATAAATCCTAACATGCATATCTACCCATACTCAACCATTAAAACCTTCATAAAACTTCAAAAGACACTAGGAAAGCAAAGATCTACACTTACCTCTTGAAGATCGAGGGTTGCGTGATCTCTAACTCGGAGGTGTGGAGAATCCAAGCTCCCAAAACTTCCATCTAAGCTTTAAAACTCTTCAAAACAGCCATAAAACTCATGAAAACATGAAGGAGATGAAGAAAAACATAGGAATGGCCAAGGGAGGATAAAAACTCACCTGAGCTCGAGAATGGGGAGAAAACTCGCCCATTTCCGATCTGAGGGCCCTTTATAGGTGGCCTGGTCGAAGACCTTCGGCAGCCTAACGTGCCCCCTAAATTCATGCATGTTCGGCGGCCGAACTTGACTTTCGGCGGCCGAACCTTGGCTCGTTCAAACAAGACTTTCGGAGGCCAAAAGCGCTCCCGAAGCCTTCCCATGTTCGGCGGCCGAACTTCACTTTCGGCGGCCGAACCTGGCAAACGCCTCCTTGGTCTTTTCTTTTCAAAACTCAATTCTTTTTCATTTAAAACCATAAAATCATGTGAAAACATTTTAGAAACACATTTTACCCCTCTAGAAGCCTCTGGCATCTTCAGAATTCCCGATTCCAACGGAGATTCCGCCGGAAGGTAGGGATTCCGATGCCGGAATCTAGCCGGGTATTACAAAATGCTTATTGTTTGCTTGTATGTAGACGATCTTATATTTACCGGAAATGACAGTGGGGTGTTTGAAAAATTCAAAAAATCTATGATGGCTGAATTTGAGATGTCAGACCTTGTCAAAAGAAATATGTGGGAGAAATTTTGGATAAATTTCAGATGAAGGATTGTAATTCTGCATCCACAGCAACTGAATTTGGTTTAAAGCTTCACAAAGATCTTGAAGGGAAAAAGGTGGATAGCACTCTTTATAGGCAAATTGTTGGCAGCCTCATGTACTTAACAGGAATAAGGCCGGATATAATGTATGCTGTAAGCCTTATTAGCAGATTTATGGAGAGTCCAATTGAAATGCACTTGCTTGCCGCCAAGTGAATTCTTCGTTACTTGCAAGGGACGAAGGATTTCGGTTTGTTTTTTAAAGCCAATGAAAAGTCAGAATTAATTGGCTTTATAGATATTGATTATGCAGGAGACCAAGATAGCAGAAAGAGCACTTCAGGATATATTTTTATGCTTGGAACAGGACCTGTTTCATGGTCTTCTAAGAAGTAGCCAATTGTCACTTTGTCCAGTACAGAAGCGAAATTTGTCGCTGCTACATCTTGTGCTTGTCAAGCCATTTGGCTAAGGAGAATTCTTGAAGAATTGCAGCTTAAACAAGAAGGAGCTACCTCAATTTTCTGTGACAATAGTTCAGCAATAAAATTGTCCAAAAATCCAGTACTTCATGGAAGGAGCAAGCATATTGATGTGAAGTATTATTTTTTTGAAAGATTTGTGTAATGAAGGAAAAATTGAATTGAAGTATTGTCCAAGTGAGGAGCAGCTTGCTGACATATTTACAAAGTCTCTCAAGCTACATTCTTTCCTGAATTTGAGAAATCTGATGGGTGTTTGCAGCAGAGAAGATGCAAAGCTTTAAACTGAAACTTGTTGAGTTTTTGAGTTTTCAGTTTAAGGGAGGGATTGTTAGATAAGTTAATTATTTTACTGTAATTATTTAGTTCCAGTATTTTGTTTCTTAGTCAAAGTTATAGTCCTATTTTATAGGGATTTGGTTGATAGTGTTCTGTAGAACATGATCACATTGCAACTGTTTTTTTTTTTTTTGTTAAGATTATTTTTTGCTCTTTGTAAGCCTATATAAAGGCTGTCATCTTGCTTAATTGGATCAGTACATTGAGCATCTCTTCTCTCTTTTTATTTTTCTAATTCTTAGCAAATTATCATTCTTATTCTTGGTATCAAAGTAGAAAAGTTCATGTCTATCATGCCTAACCTTTCCTTGAATATTGGTAACTTCGTTACCTTAATACTTACACAAACAAATTACTCGTAATAGAGAGAACAGATTCTAGGGCTAGCTGAATCTCAAGATGTTGTTGATCATATCCTAGATGAGTCTTCTGCTCCATCAAAATTTATTACTTCAACTTCTGCTTCAATGAAAGATTCTACACCACAACTTACCAAAGAATTCATAGCTTGGCAAAAGTCCAACCGGCTTCTTCAGGATTGGATCGTTGGTACTCTCTCTGAAGAAACTCTTGGACTTGTCAAAGGTATTGGTACTGCTTGTGTGGTTTAGGAGCCTTTGAAAGATGAATATGTGCAGAACTCACAAGAGAGAGAGTTCATGCTATGTCAACAACTGAGCTACTTATGCAAAGATGAGAACAAGACAACAAGTGAGCATATTCGTATTTTTAAAGGGTTGTGTGACAGTTTAGCAACTATTGGCAAATCAATTCCAAACAAAGAAAAAGTCTTTTGCCTTCTCACGAGTCTTGGGCCACAATACGAGACCTTCACAACAACAATGATGAAACCACCAAGACTCATTTTTTTAGAACTGGTTTCACAATTGCAAAATCTAGATCAACGATGCAATTGGTTTTCAAATCAAACAGATGCTTCTTTGTCTAAACTTTCTTTACACTTGGCTTTCTATGGTCAACAAAGCAAACAGACAACTCAATGTTTTCCAAGTAATCACAACAATTTCTTTAATTCTTCTGGTCGTGGGTTTCAAGCAAAACAATTATGGAGTTCAAATTAAAATAATCAAATGTCGACTGGACAATAGAGGCAATCACTATCTCTAGAACAGGGTCATATGACAACAACTGAATGTGACTTGTATCGCAATGAGACTTGTCAATTCTGCATGAAGCTGGTAAAGCGATTTCCTTTTAAGGATTTTTTCTAGATTGACGACATTTTTCCTGATGAGGAGGATGCAACTGAAGATGAGAGGTGTGTTGAGGACACTCCCAACGATCGTGTCTTTATAGATAATATAATAGATGTTGAAAATAATGGTTTAATGAAGACTCGGGCGGGAGAGCCTGAAGATATCCCTCCTATGTAATCTTTTATGATTAATAAAAATATATTTTGTCATTATTTTTTACTGAGTGTCTATATACCCCAGACTTAAACAATTTCTTCTTTTTATAAAGAATTTCCGAGAGTTAACACCCATCCACCATAATAGTAATAAGTAGTTTGAAAATACTTGAGCAATGGGAATAACACCCAGACATATGGCCTAGTGTATACTTGCCTTAGATTCGAAATATTATACAGGATTTCTCATGATCTTGAGGCCAGTACTCGCCCATGAACATCTGTCCAGCTTGAGCCTCATATGTCTCAACAGTCTCACATGGGGCTATCTCCTAGTAATCTAATTTAGTGGAACCTGCCTAGTGCCCTAGCCTGGCAAAACTTGCCTCGTGGTCTTGTTTAGTAGGACCAACGCCCAGATGGTCTGACAGAACTAGCCTTGTGACCTGACCTGGCGAAACCCGCCTTGTGGCTTTATTTAGTAAGACTAATGCCAGGATAGTCTGACAGACCCAGCCTTGTGACTTAGCCTGGCTGAACCTACCTTGTGACCTTGTTTAGTAGGACCAAGACCCAGATGGTCTGGCAAAACCCGCCTTGTGGTCTTTGCTTAGCGGGACCAATGCCTGGGTGGTCTGGCGGAACCCGCCTTGTGATATGGCCTGACAAAAACTCACCTTGTGGTCTTGTTTAGTAGGACCAATACCCGGATGATCTGGCAGAATCCGCCTTGTGATCTAGCTTGGCAGAACTGGCCTTTTGGCCTTATTTAGTGGGACCAATGCCCGGATGGTCCGGCGGAACCCTCCTTGTGACCTGACCTAGCGAAACTCACCTTGTAGCCTTGTTTAGTAAGACCAATATTCGAATGGTCTAGCGGAACCTGCCTTGTGATTGGCTTGGTGAAACCCGCTTTGTGGCCTATTATTGTCTCCTTAATCCTTTTGCTTTTTTTGAGGAAGACACTCTCATCGTTTCTTATCACTGTAGAATAAAACATATGAAAATACCTTGTTAAATTTATTATTAAAACAATGCCCTTAAGTTACAAATATATTGAGAATGGAAGATCACTCGGCTTCTCAATTTGGCTAGCTCATAAAACTTCTTGGCAAATGACCTCCGGGATTTAAAAATGTCTTTTTTTAACTTACCAGATAGGTAATTACATCTACAATCTACTTACTTTCCTTGATCATTCCTAGGTCCTTCTGCTATTACATGTATGACCCCTACAGGTTCTCGGTCAGCGATTTTTATAGGAATTGTTTCCTCGAGCTCAGGTCTCCTCTCTTCCCTTTCCTTCCCTTCTTAGTGAATTTCTGAAGAGTGTTGTCCCTTATCAACCTCTTGATCTCATCCTTTTGTTGTCGACATTCCTTTATCGTATGACCATGATCTTCATAGAAGTGACAATACTTTGTCCTATCCAGTTTCTCTCCTTTTTCAATGTTGTGCTTGGGCGGCCACCTGATTTCTTTATCATTTTTCCTAATCCACATCAAAATATGAGTTTGTGAGTCATTTAATGGAGTATAATTCTTATACTTATTTTCATCATCCCTCTTTCAAAAGATGGGATAACTCCTATGATCTCCTTCATGTCTTTGCCTCTCGAACCTTTGACTTTGCTTTTGACTCGCCCTCTTCTCTTCCTTTAACGCTTAGATTTCATCATCCAGCCTAAAATACTTCTGAACTTTATCTATCAACTATAGATATGTCGCGACTGGATTTTTAATTAGGGAATCCATGAATTTGATGTTGCGGGTTTCTTTCTTTAATGCTTCACACACTATCTCATGGTTTAACTCCTTCACCTGTATTGCTTTATCATTGAATCATGAGATAAAACTTCTTAAAGACTCGCCTTCTCCCTGGCAGATATTTTACAAGTTAGAAGAAAGTTTTTTAGGAGGTATGCAGATAGTAAATATGGATTTAAAAAACGTAGTAAATTGTGTAAAGTATTAGATTGAATCTGCGCTCAGATGTTGATACCATTTCTGAGCTAAACCCGTGAGAGTTGATGGAAATACTCAACATAACACAAAGTTGTTGACATCCTGAAACTGCATGGTCATACTGAAGATCACTAGGTGGCTTCTGGAATCTTACTGTTCCATCATACTTGTCCAGACTAGGCAATTTGAACTTGATTGGAAAGGTTTCTGCTAAAGTTTATTCCGAAACAGGCGAGGCTCTATCTAAGC
Organism: Manihot esculenta; assembly: GCF_001659605.2. Taxonomy (NCBI): domain Eukaryota; kingdom Viridiplantae; phylum Streptophyta; class Magnoliopsida; order Malpighiales; family Euphorbiaceae; genus Manihot; species Manihot esculenta. The sequence goes on along the minus strand of NC_035164.2, from coordinate 5,151,037 downwards.
CGAAACTTTTCTCTTGTACCTTTTGATACCTCTACGCGACCCATATTAGCTTCCAATTAATGCCTTCCGGAGCTCCGTCTGATTCATCCTCGGATTTGGCCTTTTCCTTAAGCCACATTTTGATCACTTCTATTTGAGCTCTTAAAGTGTCTACAGTAGGCTTTCTCCCTTCTATTTGTTTTGAGTGATTGTTATATACCATCAGTTATCTTTTATTATTTTTTACTCTATTTTTTTTGAGTGATTGTTATATACCATCAGTTATCTTTTATTATTTTTTACTAATTCGAAAATTAGTAAACATTCTGGAATAAGATATTAAATTTTGGACAACAATACCTTTTTTATTTTTAAAACTTATGTTTTTCTTTTAATTTAATAATGATTTAAATCAATTACTAAATCCACATATTTATATATACAGACATCTATTTCATTTCTTCATTTTATTCATTTAATTTTCCTCCTATGCTCATTTCCTTTTATTTTTTTCTAATTTTTCTATTTTATTTTTTTCATTTTCTTCATTTTTTCATATCTTCTTTCTTTTTTTTCAATTTTTTATTTTTCTTTTATATCTCATTTTCTATCATTTTCTTTTTTTTTTCCTTTTCTATTTCCTTATTTCTCATTTTCTTTATTTCTTTTACTCTCTTTCACTTCATTTTTCCATCATAATTCTTTTATTTTATTTCCTTTTTTTCTATTTATTTTTTCATTTTCGCATAATTTCTTCATTTTAAAAAAAAATTTCCTCATTTAATTCTATAATAAAATTTCTCATAAAATTAATATAATTTAAACTACTAAAATTAAAATTTTAATATCAAATACAATAACAAAATCAATAGCTCAACATAATTTTTTTATGCATTTTTAAAATTGAAAACAGATTTTTTACCACATTTAATTTTCAGTATTTTTATTTTATTAAATTAGTGTTAGAATACTAATAGGTTTCAAATCAGCCGCTAAATTTAGTAATGATTTGATTTTTTATATTTTTATTTTTCAAAATTTTTATCAAATAATTAGCAACAAATTTCAAATTAATTAGTTATTAAATTTAAATTAATTACTAAAACTGTTAAAGAGAAGGAGATGGAGAATGTGATTCTTTTTCTTCTTTTTCTTTTTCTTTTTTTTTTCCTTCATCATCATCAATATCACCTTCTTCTTTTTTTCTTTTTCTTTTTTGAATAGGAGAAAGAAGAAGAGGAGGGATTATTTCATTCACAAAGAAACAATAAAAATATTTTAATAGATATGAAAAAAGATAAGAATATTTTAATATATTTCTAAAAATATAGAGACTAATTTGTTAATAATAGCAATATTCAAGAACTGAATAATGAGTTTTATTTAAGGGAAAAATTAAATTTTAAAAATTTTTTCTCTTATTCTTTATCTATTTTTAACAGAAAAGAGGACAAAATTATTATTTTATTGATAAAGAGAAAAGATAAGAATGTTTTAATAAATTTCTAAAAATATAACGACTGACTTCTTAATAATAATAATAATCAAAAAATAAATAATAAATCTTCTCAAAAATAAAATTATGGTTAGGTATAGATTATTCACAAAAAAATTTTTGTCGCTCCACCACAACCGCTAGTTCAGTTAGTAATTCGCATTGAAACAGTTCTTAGTGATCCCACAACCGCTAGTTCAGTTAGTAATTCGCATTGAAACAGTTCTTAGTGATCCCACCCTTCCCTACCAGCAAATATATGTTATATTATAAGTTATAGTAATTAAAAGAAAAAATCACCGTAAAATATTTAAAAAATTACTAATAAGTTTTAAAGAATTATTTTGCTAATTAGTATAGGGTAACTTAAACAAATGAATACTTAACTTACTATTTTCTTTTTTTTTTTTATAAAATTAGTACCATGTAGTTAATTTTGACATTGGTCCAAGTGACTTAGATTTTAAGTCCTACTCCTGTCCTGTTGGCAAATGTACTATATAGCTAACCACCACCCAAAAGGTGATGATGTGAACAAGCAGTAGCCACAGCTAGGTAAAGCGATAACTATTGTTATCACAATCAAATCTGATAAAGGACTATTTAGACTCCGTTAGAAATTTTAACGAATATCGTTTAGTTAATATAAAATAAGAAAAAAGATAGAATGAAAAACTAAAAGTCTTATTAAAATTTCTCAAAAATTGAAAAGTGGCTTTCTAATAACCAAGGGAGACTATTTATAATAGAAATAAAATCATAATATATAAAATTACGAAAATACCTAAAATATGAAAAAAAATAATTAAACTGCAAAATTGACCCCTAAATGTTGAAATTTTCATGTCGAACTTTGTGACAGGTCTACGGCCCTCGTCACATTTTTTAAAGTCGTGCGTCTCGAAATTTTCTTTTCGAAAAGTTATCGTGGGTCTCTATCGGATGTTGGCAATAAAAATTAAGTCCGATCCAAATCTGCCGTAAAATCCAAGACTAACTGTTTCATATCAAAATCAGACCGTTTGATTCGTTTTAATTAAAAATCTTAAATTCATATAACCTATAGAAATTAGGACTGAATTTGATAAATTTTAATTGAATGGAAAATTAAGGCTATTTGATTCTAATTTTTTAAATTGAACCACTCCTTAGAAAGCTTTTGGCGGTGCTAGGATTTGATTTTGGAGTTCGAGCTTGCGAATAGATTGAAATCGTATGTTTTTTTTTTTTTTTTTAATTTAACAAGGGACTTGAGGCTCGTTTTCAAAATAATTTTTTTTTATCCAGCTCATTTTGAGATGGAGTCAATGCAGATCGAACTAAATAAATCTGTATATTATTTATTTTAAAATTTCATTTTATTTATTAATTTTATTTTTTATAGATGAAAATAAAAATATAAATAATAATAAAAGAATAAACAGAGAAAATATATCAATTTTTAAATAATATGTAAATATTATTGATTTGGAAAAAAATGATATCGTTTGATATGTTTTTATTTTATGTAGTTTTTAGCAAGGGTATTTTATTATTCAGATCATTTTAAGAGATTTTATTTATGATTTTAATTTAATTATATGTTAAATTGTTTTTCTTTTTATTTAGAATTTTAAATTATAAAAGTTATTAAAATTATATTTTTTATTATTTTTATATTAATTTTTATCAGTATATCATGCATGATAATTAATTGTAGTGTCGGTAGGTAAAATTGATTTAAAAAATATAGAATTGAAATTTATTTATTATTATTTTTATTTATTGATCGTGATTGAAATAATATGAAATTTTATAACTTTAGTTAATAATATAAATTTAATTAATTTTTTAAATTTCAATTTAAATTAAAAAAAAACATGTTAAGTGAATTTAAATATTAAATATTTATTTTTTAACTGATTTTTTGAATCAGTCTGTTATAGGATCGAGTTCGTGCAGAGACGGGCACCATTTTTAACACTTTGAGAATTTTATTGAAATATCTATATATAAATTTGGTTATGTATTTTTCTTTAAAATAAAAAATAAATTATTTTATTAAAAAATATTTTTTAAATAAAAATTATTTTCTAAATTTAAAAAATAAAATTTATTTTAATTTTTATAAAAATATTTATAAATGAAATTATCTGCCGTAAAACTTTTCAGCTCATAGGTAATTTTTTATTAGAATTTGTTTTTTTTTTTTTTTGAAATAGTATTAGAATTTGTTTATATAGATTTTAAATATAAATAAATAAATTTCATTTAATCTTATAAAAAATATTTAGATATTATAAAAAATATAAATAAATAAATTTCACAACTTCAATATTCACTTCTCATATCAATTTTTTGTACCACTTGTTGGAACATTATTTTTTAGGGTTTGGCTAAAAAAAAGCATGGCCACGTATTCGGACAGCTTTCTCAGCCATTAAATTAGTTATGGATGTAATTTTTAAAAAAAAAATAAATTAAAAACTTTAAAATTAGGGTCTAAATGAATCAAACTGTGTGTAAGATATTCGAAACTCGATTCGATAAAAACTCGATCGAACTCGGCTCGTTTTCAAACTTATTTTTTATGCTCGTTTAATAAACGAGTCGAACTTGAACTTAGTCGTATTCGGCTCGTTTAGACTCGCGAGTTCAGTTTATTTTCAAATTTATGAACAAATTCACCAGCTGACTTGCGAACAAGTTTGTAAACGGACTTTCAAATAAATTCATGAACAGACTCGTTTGCCAATGCCAATCCCATGTCAAAAGTTAAAGGGATATGAAAGATTGTAACTTTTCTATAAAAGAACAACCTTTTATATATTTTTTTATTAGTTTTGAATTTGAAAGATTTTAATTAAATAAAAAAATTTAATTTAAAAGTATTTCACCTTATAATTTAAATTTTATTTTTAATTTAAATTTATTTATAATTTAAATTATATTGAGTTTGTTTATAATATAGTCGAATTTAAATTCGAGTTTAAACGAGTTTAAATTCAAACTTTTTAAATGAAATTTAAATTGGCTTGTTAATATAATAAATGAGTTTATTACGAATCGAGTTAAAATCGAATTTGAGTTATAATATTTATTTTATAAATCGAGTTTGAGTTTATAAATAAAACTCGAGTTGAGGTCGAGCTCGAGTTTTTTAAATTTATTTTTAAGCTTATTAAAATTTGATTCGGTTTGATTTAATTACACTTGTGTTTAAAATTAGTAGTTGAATGTGAAATTTTTTTATTAAAAATATAAAAATAATTAAAATATGAATATCAAAAAATAAAATATATAATATCTAAATATTTGTCTCATGCATCTCCTGGTCTTGATTTTAGCACCATTGCCACTAATTTTAATAGATTTAAAATATATTATAAGCTATTAATCAAGTTAAAGTATGTTAATATGATATTACATATAAAAAATTAATTATAGGAAACTTATTCTAAAATATCACTTATTTTATTAAATAATTTATTTTTTAAAACAATGTCAAAGTTTTATTACTCTTTAGTTCTTTTTGTCAACTTTAGATTTAATCAAATAAAAAAAATACTTTTAATCCTTTAAAATATAAATTACATAAATAGATTAAAATTGATCCTGTAATAATTTTTTTCAGTTAGTATTAATAGAATGAAAAACTTTTCAATACTTAAAATTAATTTAGATTGTTAATCATCATTAAAATTAAAAATCAATGAGAGAGAGAAAAGAAAAGGCTATATTATGAAATAAGATTGAATTTAGTCTTAAAGAAATGAAAAAAAAGTAATTTTTTAATAAAGTATATTTAATTATTTGGTAGAAAAGTGATAAATTTTTTATTTTCCTTTTATAAAATTTCACACTTCAATTCTAATATGTATTTATTTTTAAAAAATAATTTATATTTGAAAATTATTTTTCATAAATATTTTATGTAAAAAATATTTTCATAGAAAATATTTTTTAACGTGATAATTTATTTTTTATTATTTAATTTTAAGTTAAAAAATAAAAATTATTAACAAATTTATATGTAAAAATCTTAATAAGAATCTTAAAATATGAAAAATGATTTATTTTTTTTGAGTTATTTTCTTCAAAATAATATTTTTTTTATCATAAAAATATTTTTCATTAACTAAATATTCTGAGTATTTCAAATATCAGAAAATATGAAAATTATTTTTCTAAAAAATATTTTTCACGAAATAAGCCAAGTCTTAGCTTTAGTTTTTCTTTTGATATATATATATATATTGAGAAAAGGAGAAAATTACAAATAAAAAGATCAACCACGAGAAAAAGGAGTGGCAAGGAAAAAAAATAAAGACATTTGCCACATTAGTTATGTCCAACCTTGTGTGAAGATTGATTCAAAATTAGTATGTGGACAACGTTAGTTTGAATTGGTCTTTGTTAGCTATTTTTATTCACATATTTTAGTCTTTATTTTTTAGTTAGTTATTGAGTCAAGTCATATTCAGTATAGTGACATTATCTTCTCATTTTTGTTATTCATATTTGTTTAGATTCTTTATAATGCCTATTTAACAGGCACTTGGTCATTAAGTCTGAAGAAGAGTGCAATACAGTAGAGTGTAGAGCAGATCCGACTGTCAGACATATTGCAATTTTTGAATAAAGTCATCGATTCCCAAATCTAGTTTGCTAGTTTCAATTAGTTAGATTATCTAATTTTTCTCGTATGCTATCTAATTTTAGTATCGCCCAAATTTAGATAACTAATTTTATCTTCTATTCTCTAGATCGTTAATTCCTTTTCCCCAATAAAAGTAGTATCACAACATAGTTCATTTAGAATGATTGGTGTAAACTCATGGCATCTAATAGAAATATTGTGAGTATTTCTCAGCCGTCAATTCCTGTTTTCAAAGGTAAAACTTTGAATTCTGGAGTATTAAGATGAAAACTCTGTTTAAGTATCAAAATCTGTGGGACTTAGTTGAGAAAAGATAACTTGAACCATATGAAGAAGCCAAATTGAAGGAAAATAAGAATGATTTTAAAGCATTATTCTTTATTCAGTAAGCTATACACGAGTCAATTTTTTAAAAATTACAGCATCAACTAATGCTAAAGATGCTTAGACAACCTTGCAGAAGGCATACCAAGGCTCTTCTAAGGTAATCACAATTAAACTTTAGTCCCTTCGTCATAATTTTAAAACCTTGCAAATGAAGAGTGGAGAGATAATGTAAGATTTTCTCTCAAGAGTAGTTGCAATTCTTAATCAAATGAGGTCTTATGGAGAAGAAATCTCTTATCAAATTGTTGTTGTAAAAGTGTTAAAGGTGTTTAACCCCAAAGTTTAATCATATTGTGGCAACCATTGAAGAGTCTAAAGACTTGGCCACATACTCGTTTGATGAATTAATGGAATCCTTGCAATCTCATAAAGCCATATTATGCAAATCAGATGAAAAGGATGAAGAAAAAGCCTTTCATATAAAAGGTAATGTAGTTAGCAGAGATGTGGAAAAGGAGGATATCGAGGTAGAGGAGGTCGTGGCAAAAATGATCATAGTAGAGGTGACAGACAAAGAAATTTAACCCCAAAGTTTAATCATATTGTGGTAACCCTTGAAGAGTTTAAAGACTTGGCCACATACTCATTTGATGAATTAATGGAATCCTTGCAATCTCATAAAGCAAGATTATGCAAATTAGATAAAAATGATGAAGAAAAAGCCTTTCATATAAAAAGTGAAGTAGCTAGCAGAGATGTGGAAAAGGAGGATATTGAGGTAGAGGAGGTCGTGGCAAAAATGATCATAATAGAGATGACAGACAAAAAAATGAGCAATATGAACAAAAAACAGAGAATCAGGGAACTAGCAAAAGCAGTATTCAATGCTATTATGGGTATGTAGAAGTAGGTTGCTGAAAATGAAACCAACAAGCTAATTATGTAGAAGAGGAAAAGGAGACCAAGTTGTTTATGACTTATGAAGATAGCAGAATAACTTTAGGTGATATCTTATTTTTAGATAGTGGATGCTCTAATCATATAACTGGTATAAAGTCATTGTTCAAAGAGCTTGATGAGTTAATACAAGTTGGCAATAAGACTCAGTGATGGCAAAAAAAATGCAAGTTGAAGGCAAAAGAACCATAGCAATTAAAAATAGCCACGGTAATATGAAGCTGCTACACAATGTCTATTTTATTCCAAGTTTAACATAGAATGAGTTGAGTTTGGGTAACTCATGAGTAATGGATATTCTATTTTATTTAATGTTGAGTCCTGTATGATTAGGGATAAAAAATCAGATCAGATTATAGTAACTATTTCTATTCTAAAATAAATTATTTCCACTTGAAGTCCCTAGTGTTGAGAATCATGCTCTTGTTTTCAAAGAGAGTAGTGAGTCCATGTTATGACACTTATGGTATGAGCATCTATATGTAAAGAGTCTTCAGTTATTGAGTAAAAAAACATATGGTTTTTGAGTTACTTAAAATAGAGTTTCTAGATTTGTTTGAACAGTGCATTTATGAGAAACAATGTAAACAACCATTTCCTTTGGGAAAGTCTAGAAGGGCAACTGAACGTCTTGAGGTTGTACATGCTGACTTGTGTGGTCCCATAAAAATGCAGTCGTTTGATGGGAGTATATATTTTTTATTGTTCACTGATGATTTCAGCCACATGAGTTGGGTGTATTTTTTACAATCCAAGTCAGAACTTTATAGTTTTCAAGAAATTTAAGGCATTTGTTGAGAAGCAAAATAGGCAAAGTGTAAAAGCACCTCGAACCGATAGAGGAGAGTTTGTGTTCCATGAATTTAATCAATTTTGTAAAGATGAAGGCATCTAAGAGAATTAACAACTTTATATACACTAGAGCAAAATGGAGTGGCCGAGCAAAAGAACCGCACAGTGATGGAAATGGCAAAAAGTTTGTTAAAGGCCAAGGGACTACTAAATGATTTCTAGACAGAAAGTGTTGCAATTACCATTTACTTGCTGAATTTATCACGAGCAAAGGTTATTTTGAACAAAACTCCATTTGAAGTTTAGAGTGGTAGAAGACTTTCAGTGAGCCACTTACAAATTTTTTATCATGTTGTCTATGCTTTGATTGATTCTCATAATCATAGAAAACTTGATGATAAATCAGTAAAATGTGTTTTTATTGGTTATTGTGTTCTATCTAAAGCATATATACTGTATAATCCTGTTGGTGGCAAAATATTTGTGAGCAGGAATATTGTTTTTTATGAAAAGGCAAGTTGGCCTTTGCAAGAAAATCTAGACACTGTACAGACTGAAAATCCAGTTAAAATATAATAAGCTAATTCTCCACCTGTTCAAATACAACAAGCTAGTTCTCAAATACAATAAGTTATTTCTCCAATTTCAGTAAGTTCATCTTTATTTGAATATAAAACTCCTCCAAGAAAATTCAGATCATTGGTTGAAATTTATGAGAGCTCACAAGTATTGTTTATAGCTGATCCAACAACTTTTGAAGAAGCAATGGAAAGAGAAGAGTTAGATTGGTCTTTAGAATAAAGTTTCAAGTAGATGGAAGCATTCAAAAAATAAAAAGCTTAACTTGTGGTGAAGGACTATTCAGAGCAAAAAAGTGTGGATTATTATAATACAATTTGTCCTGTTGCATGCTTTGAAAAGTTCTAATGTTCAAAAAGCAAAAACTAGCTTAGTGTGTGCAATTTTGAATCAAAATGGTGTGTTGAAGATCGATTCAAAATTATCACGTAGTTAATATTAGTTTGAATTGATCTTTATTAGCTATCTTTATTCAGATATTTTAGATCCTATTTTTTAGTTTATTATTGAGCCAAGCCATATCCAGTGTAGTGACATTATCTTCTCATTTCATTTGTTGATTTTTTTTAGTTTCTTTGTAATGCTCATTTAAAAGACACTGAGTCATTTAGTCTGAAGAGCGCAATATAGTAGAGTGTAGAGCAGATCAAACTGTCAGACATATTGCAATATCTGAATAAAGGCGTTAGTTTTCAAATTTAGTTTGCTAGTTTCAATTAGCCAAATTGTTTAGCTAACTAATTTTTCCCTTATGTTATTTAATTTTAGTATCATCCCAAATTTACATAACTAATTTTATTCTCTGTACTTTACGATTGTTAATCCCCTTTTTCTAACACCTTGTTCTTCGATTGAGGATAGATTAATATGGAAATTTAATTTCAGTGGTGAGCTTTCTGTTCACTCTTTATATAGATGTTTCTCTCAAGTGTCGCCCTAAGATCTCTCTGTGTTTCCCTATGTCTGGAATGGTGTAGCATCGCTTAAAGGTTGAAATTATGGTTTGGCTAGTTTGTCATGGTAGGTTGAGCACCAAAGTCTATCTCTTTCACCTATATATTATTGACCCCTCTCAATCTCCTTGTGCTTTATGTGTAGAGGAAGAGGAATTAGTGAATCACCTTTTCAATTTTCTCTTATTTTTGCTCTTGGTCTGTCTGGACTTGGTTCTTCAAATGGTGGAGTGTTGCTTAATGTATTCTAGCCTTGAGCACTAAGTTCTTTCAAGAATAGAAATCTTTATTTTATGAGTCTTTTTAGAAGTAGTTTTGTTTAGCTCTCTTCTACGCCATTATTTAAAAAATTTGGACCACAAAAAATGATAAGATTTTTAAAGGGTATAACAATGCCACCATCTACATTTGCTATCTCATCTTTTTTAGAGTAGTAACTCGGCTAAAGGCTTTAAATAAAGAATTCCCTTTCTAGTCCAAACTTGCTAGCAAATGCTAATTCAATAAAGATGCGAAGCAACTCGATTAAATCCAGATCTTTTGTATGGTCCCCTCTTCCTTCTAATTGTCTTAAATAGAATGTTGATGGTTCCTTATTGAGTAAGCTTAGTCGACGTGCAACTGGGGTTGGGCTTCGTGACTCAAATGGTAATTTTCCTTTGTGTAATGATTCGAAACCAGACCGCTACTGATGCTAGGATTCAAATATAGGTCATCGGAGCCCGTAACAAGTCTACTATATATCCTGATATATTTGATATAATCTCAAACATGATCTTAAAAGTATAGGAAAATATTTCCATCTCATGAGCTGAAACACGACATGTGCATAGGGGTGAGCAATATTTGGTTCAAACAGAAAAAACTAACCGAACCGAATTAATTTGAAAATTCGATTCAGTTTCTTATTCATTTCGGTTTTTCATTTTAAAAATTTTAGTTATTTCGGTTCGGTTCGATTTTGATCATAAAAAAATTAAAAAAACTGAACCGAACCGATTAGTGATAATAATATGTTATGTTCAATAATATAGAGAAATTAGATCATATTAAGATTAAAATATTTTAATTAAATTTTAAAATACTAAAAATAAAGCGTAAAAAATAAAAAATTTATTAAAAATTGAATCTGATCAAACCGAACCGAATTGAACTGAATCAGATCGATTCAGTTTGATTTAATTTCTGATCAAAATCAGTTCGGTTTGATTTTTATAAATACTAAAATTTTGATTTTCGATTTATTCCGTTCGGTTCGATTTTAAATCGAACCGACTGAATGCTCACCCCTACATGTGCATGCAACATAACTAAAAATATAAAATCCATACTAGAGCCCTCATCAAATGCTCTAGTATGGTCATTGCCTCGGTTTGGTCTAAACAAAACTTAAACTTTAAAATTTTTGTATAATAAGACTATGAATGAAGGGATTATAAAAGAAAATTTGGACAAATCACAATTCTAATCTACAATATGAATTACATGTCCACAACTATACTATTCCATTATAACTATCCCATACAACATTGCTGACCTCTCGAGTTAATGCTGGTCCTGCAAACTTGAGGTTAAGGGAAAGAGATAAGTTACAAGAGTCTAGTGAGCAGAAACATAAACAAAAGCAGTTTAATAAAACTTATGATCATATAAATTGATAACATAAACAATTCACATCAAGATAGACTTGTCACCAGTAACCCTCTATAAATTCTAATAGTACCTGACCCACAACAGATGTTTAGGACTTCCTTTTAAACACAATGTAACATAACATATCTATAGTGCCAGCGGCATAGAATGAGTCTCAACATAGACTTTCTCTTACATAATGTCAGAGGCATAGAATGAGTTTTGACCTGGACTTCCGTATCCGTCATAACAATATCATAATATGTTTGAGAGCTAGTGGGTCATCTAACATCCATCCACAATAACAACAAATTATGCAATGCATCATATTTGTAAATTCTAATGCAAAACAACCTAATCATATATACATGGCATTCGCAATGCATGAGCATGTTTAAAATATTTGATTTCTTTAAAATAATAGTTTGGTTTAGTTTTACTCACCTCTGACTGATGCAAGCCTAGCTCTGAATCAGTTATCTCACTATAAGCCTTTACGGTCTCCCAAGTCTAATCCTATACCAATGGACTTAAATGAGGGACCAAATATAACTTTCACAATATTTGACACTACCCTAAGAAACCCTAAAAGCATATAAGAAAACATGTAGAAAACGAGACTGGATAGGGGACTTTTAGTGGCAGGTATAATGGCCTAAAGTTCCCTTATAGATTCGAAGATCAAATCTTCAGAGGCAGGTTAGATGGTCAAAAGGCAGTCTTCACAAGCATGTTCGGCGGCCAAATCTAGATTCTTCTGCAATGTAGAATCCGATTCAACCTCCACCAACAGCCCTCAAAAGGCTTTCAAACTTACAAGCAAAAGCTTAAAAATATTCCACAACAATCTAAGAGCCTCTAAACAGCTAGAAGATTTCAAAAAAAAACCCACATGCAAGTAATTTAGCACATCAGCATTCAAGATTCAAAACAAAAAGGAAAAAAGACATAAATCATTACATGCATTCTCATTCCAACAACTCAAACTATACACAACTCATATCTAGCCTAAGAACAATGAGTTTAGAGAAAAACAAACTTACCTCTTGAAAGAAACACAACTACAACAACAAGGAGAAATTCAAAGGAGAAGAAGAGATGAGCTTTGAGGATCCCAAAAGCTAAAACATGAAAATCAAATTTGATTCTTCAAAATAAATGTAAAACTCATGAATTTGTAGAGGATTTAAAGAAAGGTCAAAGCAAAAATCATCAAGAGGTTTTAGGCTCACCTCTACCCAAACGAAGAGAGAAAAACTCTTCTCAAAATCGAGTTGGAGGTCTTTTATAGTTGGGTCTGCCAGCTTGTATTCGGCGGCTAAATTTGAGAGGTTCGACGGCCGAACCTTAATGATTTGAAAATTTTTTTTTCACATTTTAAAATCTTTTAAATTCATTTTATAAAAATCAATTTTACCCTTTCAAAGTTTTTGATTTTGAGATTTTATATTCTAATGAGATTCCGTCGAAAAGTTAGAGTTATGATAGCAGAGTTTAGCCGGATATTATACTTTGCATCTTCTCATTTCCGGTAGGGATTGAAGAGTCCAATGTTGCTGAATTAAAAGCCATTTTTAAGATTCTTGATCTGTTGTCACTCTTTGCACTCAATGCAAATTCTTGGGTTAATCATCCTGGCACAACCCGTTGGAGGTTGAGTGGTATCATCAATTCCATTTTCAACGGTTTGTCCACTCTCCCTTCGATCTCCTTTTTTCATATCTATAGAGAAGCTAACGTTGTAGCTGATCGTCTTGCTAAGAAACTTGATTGGGTTGAAGACTTTGTAGGCACTTTCTAATTTGAGTGCTTTTTTCTTTATTTTTTTTTTCTTTCTGTATTCTTTAAGTTTTTTTCACTTAGTATACTATTGATCTAAGCTGAGTAAGGGTTTGAGAAGATAGTTTTCAATGATCATATTAAATTTTTTCCTGATTCTTATTTCAATAAAAATTTTTGCTTATAAAAAAAAAAAAAGAAAAAACACTCGTCTCCATGCAACAAAGCAAATTAGAAAATAAACCACCCTACAGTCAAAGCAAATAAATTACACATGCACTAAACAAATGCCCTCAAAACTAAAGGAGATCATAGATTTACAACCAAATCCAAAACAACTATTTTATATAAATATAGTTAATAATTAATAGCTGTCACTTATTGCTCATAACTGATCGTGGATGGCTAATTGCAACTAAAAATATTTTATTTTCAGTACAGCTTAGATTAAAAGTAAAAATAAAAATAAACAGAAATAAAAAAGATTTAAATTTTTAATAATTAAAGAAAAACAAATTGTTTCATAATTTTGTTATATATAAATAAGCTAATTTTTTTTTTCTTTATTTATTTATAGTAAACATTTATCACATGCAGATGATATGATAGGTGAGGTATTTATCACTTGGAGATAATGTCATGCATGTGAATGTCTATTTAAAGAGCCACGTCCATGAATCCAGCAATACAAATGGGGTGTAAATTTCTATCAACGCTTCAGTCTATGATGTTTCTTTTATGGAGTTTTCTCGTCATTTGTTTATGTTATGTTGCGTGGTGGAAGCATGAGAGCTATAAAACTAATAAGCTTATGAGAGAGCAAGGAATCAAAGGTCCTCCACCTTCTCTGCTGTTGGGAAACATACCAGAAATGGAGAGAATGGTTTCTCAAAATGCTGAAACTCCACAGATCGATGGTCCCTTAATTGTCTTACCCTATCTCAAGCATTGGGCCAAAAACTATGGTATTTCATACATATAAATTTCCCCTTTTTCATATATATTTTGTTTTTATTAACATTTTTAAGATTTCGGACAGACTCTAAATCAATTCTCATTCGTTAACTCCTAGTTATGTTCATCATATACGACAGGTAAGTTATTCAAGTTTGCACTTGGTGGAATACAATTGTTGTACGTGAATAATCTGAGCATAGTGAGAGAAATAAATCTGTTCACATCATTTGAACTTGGAAAACCTGCTTATTTACAAAATGACAGAGGAGTTCTATTAGGCAAGGGCCTTATTACTGCAAACGGTGATGTTTGGCATCATCAAAGAAAGACCATTGGCCCTCAACTCTACATGCACAAGGTTAAGGTAATTAAATTTATGGATTTAATTTGTAAGGCTAATTAAAATTATTTGCTTTAATAAAAAATAATATTTATTATATACAGGATATGGTGAATCTGATGGTCGAATCTGGTAGTATGGTAGTTAAAGCATGGGAGAAGATAATAGATAGAGAAGGTGAGGGTGGGATGGTTGATATAGTGGTGGATGAGCATGCGAGAATTTTCACTACTTATATTGCCTCAAAAATAATATTTGGAAGTGATCATCATAAAGGAATTAAAGTATTTTCCAAGTGTCATGAACTCCTCAAGGCTATGGGTGAAACCACAACTCTTGGGATTCCTTTACTAAGGTATGTATATCCTTCACCTTTTTAGTTTAGTTTTATCTAAATCACTTGCACGACTAATACTCATTGTTACGTTTATGAATAAGATTTCTTCCTATAGAAGGGAATAGAAAAACATGGAGATTAGCAAAAGAGATCCATGGAATGATAATGGACATAGCTAAGGAGAGAAGTGGATCTACATCTCATCAGGACTTATTACAAGCTATCATTGAAGGATCCAAGAATGGTGAGCTTGGAAAGTTAACAGAAGATGAGTTCATAGTTGACAATTGCAAAAATATGATGTTTGGTGGGTACCAAACCCCTGCTGTTGCAGCAATTTGGGGTTTAATGTTACTAGCTTCACATCCTGAATGGCAAGACCGTGCTCGTTTGAAGTTTTAGAGATTTGTAATGGACAACAGCTCCTAGACTACAATATGCTCAGCAAGATGAAAGTGGTAGATACATTCACATAAGTAGATATAAATTGAGAAGTTGCACTGCATCCATATTTTTAACTGATTTTTGTGTTTTTCATGCAGTTAAAAATGGTGATCCAAGAGGTTCTGAGGCTTTATCCAGGAGTGACATTGGTTTCAAGAGAGGCAATGCAAAATGTGAAGCTTGGTGAGTTGAAGGTTCCAAAAGGAATGGACATTTGGATATGGCTACCAGCATTGCATCGTAATCCTGAATATTGGGGAGCTGATGCAGACGTATTTAATCCTGAGAGGTTCAATAATGGAGTTACTGGAGCTTGCAAGTCTTCACAAGCCTATATACCTTTTGGATTGGGAGCTCGAGTGTGTCCTGGACAGAACTTGGCTTTAATAGAATTAAAAGTGTTTTTTGCTGTCATACTCTCTAATTTCAAACTTACTATCTCTCCTAAATATCGACACTCACCTACTTATGGTCTGCTTTTGGAGCCTGAGCATGGTGTGAATCTCCTTATTCAAAAGATATGAGTGCTTTGCTTGAAAGTTGAGCTTCATGTACTTTAGTATTAAAAATAATTTCTTGTAAAGAAAAACTGCTTTATGGGTAATCCTATCTTAAGAGGAAGTGATTTTACAATACAACGGTTATGTACAATAATTCATTTAATTCAATAATATTATAATACGTGAAATAAAAAAATTAATGAGAGAGAAAAAGAAAGTAAAATAAAAATTAATCCATTAATAAAAAGAGGTAGAAAAATTATAGAATAGAATGAGTACCACATGTACATATATTCATCACCATTGATTCTATGGACATTTCACTGGATAATTATATTCTTTAACTTTTTTGAAGAGAGGTGGCCATTAATAATAGGGAGATTTACAATTTAGTCTTTAAATATTGCCATTATTAACAAGTCAGTCCCTATATTTTTAGAAACCTATTAAAACATACTTATCTTTTCTCTCCATCAACGAAATAGTCCTTCTGTCTATTTTTACCGTTAACAATATAGTAAAAGACTAAATTACCCTCCTCCTCCTCCTTCCTTTTCTTCTTCATCAATTCTTCTTGCTTCTTCTGCTTCTGCTTTTTTTCTTCTTCTTTTTCTTTTGCTTCTACTTCTTCGGCTTCTGCTTCTTCTTCTTCTCCTTCTTCTTCTTCTTCTTCTTCTTCTTTTTTCTTCTTTTTCTTCTTCTTCTTCTCCTTCTCCTCCTTCTCCTTCTTCTTCTTCTTCTTCTTCTTCCTCTTGTCCTTCTCCTTCTTCGTCTTCTTCTTCTTCTTCCTCTTCTCCTTCTCCTTCTCCTTCTTCTTCTTCTTCTTCTTCTTCTCCTTCTCCTTCTCCTTCTTCTTCTTCTTCTTTTTCTTCTTTTTCTTCTTCTTCTTCTCCTTCTCCTCCTCCTTCTTCTTCTTCTTCTTTTTTTTCTTATTTTTCTTCTTCTTCTTCTCCTTCTCCTCCTCCTTCTTCTTCTTCTTCTTCTTCTTCTTCCTCTTGTCCTTCTCCTTCTTCGTCTTCTTCTTCTTCTTCTTCCTCTTCTCCTTCTCCTTCTCCTTCTTCTTCTTCTTCCTCTTCTCCTTCTCCTTCTCCTTCATCATCATCATCATCTTCTTCTTTTTGGAGGAGGAGGAGGAGGGACTATTTTGTTGATGGAAAGAAACAATAAGGACATATTAATAGATGTGAGAAAAGATAAGGACGTTTTAATAGATTTCTGAAAATGTAGGGACTGACTTATTAATAATAGCAATATTCAAGGAGTAAATAAGAGGTTTTATTTGAGGGTAAAATTGGATTTTAAAATTTTGTCTCTCCTCCTTTATCTAATTTTAACGGAAAAAATGACGGAAGAACTATTTCGTTGACGGAAAGAAAACATAAGGACGTTTTAATAGGTTTCTAAAAATACAGGGACTGACTTGTTAATAATAGCAATATTTAAGGACTAAATTATAAATCTCCCTTAATAATAATAAGAGATTTTTTCAAAAAAAAAAAAAAGAAGAAAAGTTCTTTATTTTCTTCTCAACGTGGATTGGTGATTCTTAATTATGACATGAAACACCAGTGATAAGAGGGTACCACATGTAAAAAGGTCGTTTTAATGTGATTTGTCCTTTTCATCAAATTAAGACATGTGGTAATAGTGTGTATAAATTTGATGTGATTATTTTGTTTTTTAAGTTATCTTATATTATATAAATTCTTATAATATTAATATTTTTTACATAAATTTAATAAAATTATAAAAAAATAAATAGAGTTAAATTTTTATAAAAAAAATAAATAGCGTTAAGTTTTTATAAATTTTTATGTATTTATTCATATAAAATAGAGTCAACTATATAAAAAAAAATTTTTTTTCTTTAAGCAGTCCTTTTAATTATCCGTAAGACATGTGTTAAGTGAGTATAAATTTTATATGATTATTTTGTTAGTTATTCCATATTTTGGAAGTTACATATCTTAACAAATCACTAACGGATACTAATTTTGCATATCACGACAATTAAATTTAGTTTCAAGATTCGTTTGTGTGATAATGATATGTATAGCATCGTTCAATGAAAAATATATTAGTGATCCAACACTTTCGATTTATATTTATAAAGTTATTAATTTAATTTTTATTTTTGGAGATTTTTAGATTTATTGAATAGATTGTAAATTTATTTTTTTTTCTTAGTGTTTTGAATTTAACTATATGAAAAATCGATCCAGATTTACTTTATTTTGACTCTTCATTTATCTGGGTTTGTATAGAATTTATCAATCTGGATTTGTATGATTTGTATTTATCTAGATGAGGTTTCTTGATTTTGTAGAAAAATTTAGAATGTATTATCTTGATTTGAAATTTTAATTTCTTAAATTTATATTGCGTTTGATTTATGAATTTCTATTAACAATTATATCGAATGTATTATTTTTTATTTTAATTACACTTTATAAATAATTAAATATTTATAATTATAAATATATAATTAATATTTTAATAATAAAAATTTTGAAAAAAAATATTTTTTAAAAATTTTTTCAAGCAAAAATGGCATATTTGAACTTAAAGGAAAAAGTTTGAATTAATTGAGTCAAAACTTGATTTTGGATTTATTTGGACATGCCCTAAAATTTAAGGGCAAAAATGAGATTTTTTCGGTTTAAATTTGATTTGTTAAAATTTTTTCGAATTTAAATTTTACCCATTTCAAACTTAAATCGAGTATTAATAAGTTGAAATTTGATTCGTTTAGCAAACGAGTTTAAACTGGTCGGGTTTTTATCAAATTTAATTTTGAATAATTTATGAACAACTAAATTTATGAGTTTTTATTAAATTTAATTTTAATTTAATTTTAAATAATTTACGAACAATTTAATTTATTTATATATAATAAGTTTTAGTTTAAAACTAATAAATTTAAAATTAAATAATTTTAGTTATATAAGTTTATATTAATTGGCTTGCAAATTGTAAAGAATGAGTTAGCTCTTAAATTTTAATAATTCGAATATCTATAAGTTTTAATAGCATAATTAAATACGTAGAGGTGAAAGTATATTTAGAAAATATAGGTTTAAAAAATTTGCAAAGTTTATAAACGAAATGATATTGATTAGATTTAATTCAAAACTGACATGGAGCAACTAGCCTTAGATTTTATGGCAGACTTGGATCGGAGCTAACTTTTATATTTTAATTATTATTTTTGGATATTTTGGGTATTTTTATAATTTTGCATATTAAGATTTTATTTCTATTGTAAATAGCCTCTCTTGGCTATTAGGATTTTAGGCTCCTATTAGGATTAGGATTATTCTTGCATATTAGGATTTTATTTCTATTGTAAATAGTGCAACGACCCGAAAATCGGACCGCTACCGGCGCTAGGATCCAGTTCGGCTTAAGGCCGCCGGGACCCGTAGCAAGCCAAACAATCATCCTGAATACCTGTTTAATCCCATACATGATCAACAATTACATAAAAAAATTTTGAACTTTTCCTTACATTCATTCATTCTTTCATTCATTCACCAACTCAACCTGTGCATGCACTATACATAAACATAATCATAAACATTAACCCCTCTTTTGTAACGACCCCAAAATGGACCGTCACCGGCGCTAGGATTCAGGTCGGCTTAAGGCCGCCAGAACCCGTAGCAAGCCTGCTATACTCTCTGTGTCCCTGTAAATCTCATACATGATCATACATTTTCTGTGAAAATAAAAACTCTTTTCTGAACCAAGGCTTAACCTGCATGCACTGTCTCTGTACTCTGTACTCTGTACTCTGTACTCTGTCCCCCTGACTAGAGCTTGCTCTAGATGGGTTAACTCATACCTGTTAAGCCTGGTTTTTCACATACTCAGTAAAACATATACATATACAGATCATGTACATAACAATAGATTTACAACACAAACTACTAAGTCAAGCACATCTGTAACTGAAAACATAACTATTACATTTCTTTAACATTACATGTCCACTCTACACTATTACAATTCTCTTTTCTTTTTCTGCACTTTGCTGAACCTTCCCTGTACACTGTACATTGAACCTGCAAGACTGGGGTTAAGGGAGTGGGATGAGCTCTATAGCCCAGTGAGTAGAACAGTAAAACAATTCATTAAAATATGATCTCATGGAATGCGTCATAACACAGACAAACCACATCAAGAGTAAACCTGTCACCACATAGTCCCAGTAACTCTGTGCCAGGGCGTAGCATCGAGCACCTGGTCTTCCTGTCATATATGTATATGTGTATATAACACCTCTGTACTTACCATTGCCAGGGCGTAGTCAAAGGCTCCTGGTCTTTACTATACCTGCCAGGGCGTAGTCAAAGGCTCCTGGACGTCCTGTCTGAGACTATTGGATCATTCAGCATTCACCCACATCAACAAGTCACGGTGCAATGCAACATATTCGTGGATACTAATGCAATCAACCTATTGCATAATCATGATGCATGAGATATGCTAAAACATTCCATTGGTCAATTAAAAGAGTTAAGGTTAGTTCCACTCACCTCTGGCTATCTGGACTGACTGACTCTGCAGGCTCTGTACACTCTGGAGCAGTACTCACTGCTGCTCTCTCTGGTTCCTCTGGTCTGTACCTATACAGATAGACTCAAATGAGGGACCAAACTAGCTCATGAATAACTCTATTAAACTTCCCAAGAATCCCCTTAAACTCACTCTAAAACTCATGCAAAGCATGCAAAGGAAAGCTGGACAGAACTCTTTCGGCGGCAGGTTCGGCGGCCGAAAGTCCTCTCCAGACACGAAACTCAAGCACCTTCGGCGGCCGAACTTCCACTTTCGGCTGCTGAACCCTTTCGGGGGCAAGTTTTGGGGGCCAAAAGGCACTCCAGAGACGAAAGTCTCTAACCTTCGGCGGCACCTTCGGCGGCCGAACTTCCGTCAAATCTAGAACCACAAGGTTGGTTGGAAGGCATCTACTCTCAACAAACACTGGACTATACCGGCAGACTGACTCTGCCACTGATGGATCACACTTGGGTCCACTGACCCAAAGGGGACACTCTAACCCAGAGACTATCAAACCCAACCTCTCTACGGCTCTCGGAGCAACAAAAGAATGAGATGCACCAGGGTCCATTAAAGCATACACATCTGAACAACCAATGATGAGATTACCTGACACCACGGTGTTGGATGTGTTCGCCTCCTGCTGTGTCATAGTGAAGATCCAAGCTGGAGCTGATGGACCTTCACCCCGGGAACCTGCTGAAGAAGAGGCTGCCCCTCTCCCTTTGCCTCTGCCACTGCCCTATGTCATGGCTGGAGCTACTGGCTGAGCCACACTACCAGAAGCTGTCTGCTGGGACGATGTCATAAAAGGTGCCCTAGGACACTCCAGAGCCATGTGTCCCTCCTGTCCACACCGAAAGCAGGCTGACATCCCAAACCGACATACCCCCTTGTGTGGCTTACCACACCTCAAACATTCTGAGCCATCTGAACCTGAGCTCGAGCCACCACCTAATCCCAGTCCGAACTTCAACCGGTTCCAGAACTTGCCCTTTTTGGATTTGGATCTGCCCCATTTTTTACTACCTGAAGCTGCTGCACTCATAGAAGAGGGATCTATTTTTCCCCTACCTGGGGTCTTGGAACCCGAAGACTGTGCCACTGTCTGCTTAACTGTCCCCTGAATAATGGCACTAGCCTCCATCTTCCGTGCTACATCCACTATGGTGTGGAAGTCCTCTCTCTCTGCTGCTAGAATTAGGGAGGAATACCTGGGGTGGAGCCTCATGGTATACCTCCTGGCCCTCTTCTGATCTGTGTCATATGCCTGGCCCACATATTGCAGCAACTCCATAAACCTGTCAGTGTATTCATCTACACTCATCTCCTCTGTTTGCCTGAGCTGTTTAAACTCCACAACTTTCAGCTCTCTGGAACTATCAAGAAAATCCCATCCTGCAAACTCATTAGCAAACTGCTCCCAGGATAAGCTCCCCAACCTCGGGTCCACGTAGTTTTTAAACCACTCTCGTGCTTTTTTGCACTTCAAAGTGAACCCCGCCATCTGAATGGCTCTACTATCATCTGCTCCTAACTCATCTGTAATCATCTTTACCGTTTTGAGATACTCAAACGGGTCATCACCAGTCTTGAACTTGGGAGCATCCAACTTTAGGTAATCTATCATCTTTACCTTGCTCCCCACAGATGAGCTAGGTTTAGGTGTTTGGATTTCAGGGGCTACAGGTTCTGCTGGTGGTGGAGGAGGTGTAGCATTCCCTGGGTTAGGGTTTGCTGGATTTGGGTAGAAAGGTGAGGGTGGATACATAGGGTACTGGGGGTATGGTGGATAGAAAGGAGGATAAGGCATATAGGAGGGATATGGGTTAAAGCTGGAGTAATCCGATGTACCCCCATCGGATACCTTGGGCCCTATGGAAAGGGTTGATATTGGGGTGGATAACCAAACCCCGAGGCCTGAGCACCTCCTTGGGACTCTCCCATGCCCTCTTCCGACATACTCATGCCCAAGCTACCATCTCTTTTCTGTTCATCCTCCTCTGATCCCCTCATATCAAATGACATTCCACCCTGAACTGTTCCCCTCCTGCTTACATTAAAAGACCTTCTAGGGTCCCTTGATGTTCCCTCTCTACTTGATCTACATGACATTGCCCTTGGCAATGTAGGGGGATGGGCATCCATGCCCTCATTCTCTGGTGGGACTCTAGTCAATTGTGTAGATCGATGAGTGCCTCGCATACTGTTTACTGAAAAACAACACATACACAAAAACATCAGCATCATATGGTTCATGTGGAAACATATGAACCCACATCACATACATCACATATCATTAATGCACATGCATATAATCATGGCATTTCACATCATCATCAAGAAAAGACTTTATATCCTATCCTAGTGGACATGATTTTCCTATTGTGCTTGCCCTTCTAGAACCTCTATGAGTCCGACACTCTCTAGGTCTGACCATATGAACCTAGGGCTCTGATACCACTCTGTAACGACCCAGAAACCGGATCGCTACCGGCGCTAGGATCCAGATTAACTTAAGGTCGCCGAGACGTATAGCAAGCCTAACATACAACCTGCCATACCTGATAAATCCCATACATGATCATATATTTGCATAAAAACCTTAAACTTTTTCATATACCAAGCTTGACCTGTGCATGCACCAAAACTATAAACATAAAACCCCACATTAGAGCCCTCATCAAATGTTCTAGTGGGGTAACATATCATACATCAAGCTTGGTTCAATATATAACATAATTAAAACATTTCATATAGATCATGTACAAAAAGGGATTACTATACATTAGGGCCAAGCACAATACTAATCCTCGTTACATTACTGTACAATACCTTACATTACATCATTACACATTCATGTCCACTACTAGACTATTACATAACAAGCCTTTACCCTTGACGACTTTCCGGTCTATCCTGAACCTGCAAACCTGGGGGTTAGGGGAAAGGGGTGAGCTACTAAAGCCCAGTGAGCAGAACAATAAAAACAGTTTATAAAGATATGCCATCATGAAATGCATCACAACACAAGTAAATCATCTTAAGATGGTATTGTCACCAATAGCCCTCTACATATCCAATAAATGTTCGGCCCTTGACGGAGCTCCTCAGGACTTCCTTTTAAACATAACATAACATGTTCAATTGTGCCAGGGCCATAGAATGGGCAACCCTAGTCTTTCCCTTACTCTGTGCAGGGGCATAGAATGGGCAGCCCTAGTCTTTCCGTATCATATCATCACATATCATATCTAGGACTAATGGATCATCCAATAACCATCCACATCAACAATAATTAATGCAATGCATCATATTCGTGAATTCTAATGCAAAACAACCTAATACATATCATGGCATTCGTGATGCATGGATCATGCTAAAAAGGATTTCATTGCTTTGAAAAATAAAAGAAGTTATGTTCTACTCACCTCTGGCTAACTCTGGACTAACTCTGAAGCAGCTAACACTACTGGCCTCCTCGGTTCCTCGGGTCCGATCCTACACAGGTTGTAATACCCGGCTAGACTCCGGTATCGGAATTCCTACCGTCCGGTGGAATCTCAGATGTCGGAAGCCCCTAGTAGGGTAGAAACATGTTTTCATAAAATGTTTTAATTGATTTCATGGTTTTAAGTGAAAAGGAAATGAGTTTTTGCATGAAAACAACTTTGGAGGAAAACCCAGGTTCGGCCGCCGAACCTCAAGTTCGGCCGCCGAACATGCAGGCATTTCGGGTGTGCCTTAGGCCCCCGAAGGCATAAGTGAGGGAAGTCCAGGTTCGGCCGCTGAATCTCAAGTTTGGCTGCCGAACATGGCATGCATGCGGAGGCACATTCGGCCCCCGAACGTGGCCTGGCCAGCCACTATAAAAGGGTCCCTTAGCCGAAAACGGGCGAGTTTTTCTCCCCATTGTCAGCCAAGGTGCGCTCTCCGCCGTCCCTCACCAATCTTGAGTCTTTTCCTCTAGATCTTTCAAGATTTTCATTTGTTTTAACTTTGTTTTGAAGATTTGAGCTTTTGAGCAAAGTTTTGGAGCTTGGAGGTCCAAGAACCCAATCTCTCTCACCTTCGAGTTTTAGGTCGTCTCTCTCTCGATCTTCAAGAGGTAAGAGCCGATCTTAAGCTCATTGCATGTTTTAAGTAAGTTTTAAGTAGATCTATGGGGGTAGAATGCATGTTTAGGTTATGGTTATGTTTATGGGTATAAATGTATGATCATGAACAATGTGGCTTGTAATGTGTGTTTGATGTGTTGTAGTTGGGGTTTAAGGTAGTTTGAGACCCCTAAGAGCTTGTATGCATGTTTTGATTGAGCTAAATGCATGATGGTTTGAGTTTGGAGGCATTTGTGCATGTTTGAACCAAGTTTCTGCCCTTTGGGAGAAACTAGGTTCGGCAGCCGAAGGGACTTTCGACCGCCGAACCCTCTTGTGGAGGCAGTCTTCGGCTGCCGAAGCTTGCCCCCGAAAGGAGACTTTCGTCTCTGTCTGGGAGTTTTGGCCGCCGAAAGTGCCGCCGAACATGCATGAGTTTTGCCTCTGTCTGGGAGTTTCGGCCGCCGAAGGTGCCGCCGAACCTGCCTGACTTTCGGCTCTGGAGGGACTTTCGGCCGTCGAACCTGTCGCCGAAAGTGCCCTGTCCAGCCTTCCTTTGCATGTTCTTGGATGGATGTTTTGAGATGTTTTAGGGGTTTTTGGGGGATGTTTTTAGAGTTATGTTCTAGTATGTTGGTCCCTCATTGGAGTCCACCTGTGTAGGTTCAGACCCGAGGAACCGAGGACCTCAGTAGTGAGTCAGCTGCTCCAGTCAGTGTCAGAGCTAGCCAGAGGTGAGTAGAATAACTCCTTATGTTTCAAGTAAATAAATCAGTTTTGAGCATGTTCATGCATCACGAATGCCATGTGATATTTTAGGTTGTTTGCATTAGAAATCACGAATATGTTGCATTGCATAATATGTTGTTGATGTGGATGAACGTTGAATGATCCATTAGCCCTCATATGTTATGACATGATGATATGGTATGGAAGTCCAGGTGTGGCCTGCACTACGCCCCTGGCACTATGTAAGAGAAAGACCGGACGTGGCCTGCACTACGCCCCCGGCACCATGGATTATGTATGTTATGTTATGTATAAGAGAAAGACCAGGTGTGGCCTGCACTACGCCCCTGGCATGATTGGAATATGTAGAGGGCTAAATGGTGACAAGTTCATCCTTGATATGATTAGTTGTGATGTGATGCATTTCATGTTATCATATGTTTTTAAATATTTTTATTATTCTACTCACTGGGCTCTAGTAGCTCACCCCTTTCCCAAATTCCCCAGGTTTGTAGGTACAGGGTAGACCAGGAGGTCAGCAAGAGTATTGAAGTCATTGTATGTAATAGATAGAATGTGGACATGATAAAATGTAAAGTTATGAATAGTTATGTTATGTATAATGATATTGAGGTTTAGAAGTGTGCTTGACCATAGTTTATTGTAATCCCTTGTTGATACATGATCTTAAGGCTTATGGATGATTATGTTTAACCAACTCAACACATGTTATGCCACCCCTTGGGGGCATTGATGAGGTCCCACTGAGGGGCCAATGTTTATGATTTATGATTCATGTTCAGTGCATGCACAGGTTGAGTTTGGTGTATGAGAAATGAATGAAAGAAAAGTTTTAATTTTTATGTATGATTGTTGATCATGTATGGGATTAAAACAGGTTTACAGGTTACATGTCAGGCTTGCTACGGGTCCCGGCGGCCTTAAGCCGATCTGGATCCTAGCGCCGGTAGCGGTCCGATTTTCGGGTCGTTACAGAATGGTATCAGAGCCCTAGGTTCATATGGTCGGACCTAGAGTGTCGGGCTCATAGATGTTATAGAAGGTCAAGCACAATAGGAAAGGTCATGTCCACTAGGATAGGATGTGGAGTCCTGTCTTACATGATGATGTGAAATGCCATGATTATATGCATGTGCATTAATGATATGCTATGATGTGTGATGCGGGTTCATGTGTGCCCACATGAACCATATGATGCTAATGTTTATGTGATGTGTACTGTTTTTCAGAAAACAGGATGAGAGGAACTTGTCGATCAGCAAGATTGACTGGAGTACCACCTGAGGATGAGGGCACGAGCGCCCGTCCTCCAGCATTGCCTAAGGCAATGTCTAGTAGGTCTAACAGAGAAAGAGCAGTAAGAGACCCTAGAAGGCCTTTGGATCTGGGTAGAAGCAGATCAGTCAAAGGAACAGTTCAGGGAGGAGCGTCAGAGGACATGGGGGATGATATGGATGTAGAGCAGAGGAGGGATGGCAGTTTGGGAGTTAGCATGTCAGAAGAGGGAATGGGAGAATCCCAAGGAGGCACTCAGGCCTCGGGATTTGTTCAGCCACCTTACTACCCACCCTTCTCACAAAACCCTGGGTATTCGATGGGAGGCACATCGGATTACCATAGCTTTAGCCCTTATCCCACACAGATGCCATACCCACCTTATTATCCACCATACCCACAGTACCCAATGTATCCACCTCCACCTTACTATCCAAATCCAGCAAACCCTATCCCAGGGGATGCTGCACCTCCTCCTCCAGCAGAACCAGCAGCCCCAGTTACTCAACCTTCTAGACCTAGCTTAGCCAGTGGGAGCAAGGTCAAGATGACCGACTACATGAAGTTGGGTGCTCCCCAGTATGAAAAAGGGGATGACCCGTTTGTGTATCTTGAGAGGGTCAAGGTGATCACAGATGAGATTGGGGCTGATGATAGTAGAGCCATTCAGATGGCTGGGTTCACTCTTAAGTGCAAGAAGGCACGAAAGTGGTTCAAGAATTATGTGAACCCGAAAGTGGATAGCATGTCTTGGGAGGAGTTTGCAAACGAGTTTGCAGGATGGGCTTTCCCAGATAGTTCAAGGGAGCTGAAGATGATAGAGTTTGAGCAGTTGAGGCAGACTGATGAGATGGGTGTAGAGGAGTTCACAGACAGATTCTTGGAGCTGTTGCCATTTGCAGGGCAAAACCTTGACTCAGATCAGAAAAGGTCAAGGAGGTATATCATGAAACTCCACTCCAGATATTCCTCCTTGATCCAGTCAGTAGATAGGGAGAGCTTCCATGCCATAGTAGATATGGCCTGGAAAATGGAGGCTAGTGCCATCGTTCAGGGGACAGTTAAACAGTCACTGGCACAGCCTTCTGGTTCAAAGACCCCAGGCTCTTCTTCAATGAGTGCAGCAGCTTCAGGTAGCAAGAAGTGGGACAGAGGTCCCAGGAAGTCTAAGAAGAACAAGTTCTGGAACAAGGTTAAGTCCAGTCTGGGACTAGGGAGTGGCTCAAGCTCTGGTGCAGATAATGCAGTTTGTGCAAGGTGTGGTAAGCCACACAGGGGAGTATGTCAGTTTGGGACGACAGCCTGTTACAGATGTGGTCAGGAGGGGCATATGTCTCAAGAATGTCCAAGAGCGGCCCCGATGACACAGTCCCAGCAGACAGCTTCAGGTAGTGTAGCGCAGCCAGCGGCTCCAGCCGCGACTCAGGCCAGTGGCAGAGGTAGAGGGAGAGGGGCAGCCTCTTCTTCAGCGGGTTTCAGAGGTGAAGTTCTATTAGCTCCAGCACGGATCTTCACAATGACACAGCAGGAGGCAGATGCATCTAACACCGTAGTGGCAGGTAACTTAGGCATTGGTTGTTCAGATGTGTATGCCTTGATGGACCCTGGTGCATCTCATTCTTTTATTGCTCCGAGAGCCGTCCAGAGGTTAGGGTTGATGATCTCTGAGTTAGAGTGTCCTCTCTGGGTCAGTGGACCCAAGTGTGACCCATCAGTGGCAGAGTTAGTCTGCCAGTGCAGTCCAGTCTTTATTGAGGGGAGATGCCTTTCCGCCGACCTTGTGGTTCTAGACTTGACAGATTTTGACGTCTTTCTAGGGATGGATTGGTTATCTACCCATGGTGCTACCTTGGACTGCAGGGACAAGGTAGTCAGGTTCAGAGGTCAGGATGGGTCAGAGGTTGTCTTCAGGGGAGACAGGAGGGGTACACCTAGAGGTCTGATATCAGCTCTTCAGGCTCGTAGGTTGCTTAGGAAGGGATGTCAGGGGTATTTGGCTCATGTGAGAGAGCTTAGCAGTCAGGTTAGAGAGCCCGCCTTGGTGCCAGTGGTTAGAGAGTTTCTAGACGTCTTTCCAGACGAGCTGCCAGGTTTACCACCTGCTAGGGAGATAGAGTTCGAGATAGAACTGATGCCTGGAACCCGACCGATCTCTATCCCTCCCTATAGGATGGCTCCAGCTAAGTTGAAGGAATTGAAAGAACAGTTGCAAGAGTTGGTAGAAAAGGGCTTCATCCGACCGAGCACTTCACCTTGGGGTGCACCAGTTTTGTTCGTGAGAAAGAAGGATGGATCCCTTAGACTTTGTATCGACTACAGGCAGTTGAACAAAGTCACTACCAAGAATAAGTACCCATTGCCAAGGATCGACGATCTATTCGACCAGCTAGCAGGAGCGGGTTGTTTCTCCAAAATAGATCTGAGATCGGGGTACCATCAGCTGAGGATTAGGGAAGAAGATGTGCCAAAGACAGCTTTCAGGACCAGATATGGGCATTTTGAGTTCCTAGTAATGCCGTTCGGGTTAACCAACGCCCCTGCAGCATTCATGGATCTCATGAATAGAGTGTTTAGTCAATACCTGGATCACTTTGTTATTGTCTTCATAGATGATATCTTGGTGTATTCCAGGAATGCAAATGAGCATGCCCATCATCTGCGGTTGGTTTTGCAGACCTTGAGGGAACATGGCTTGTATGCCAAGTTCTCTAAGTGTGAGTTCTGGCTGAGGAGCATTTTGTTCTTGGGGCATGTAGTGTCAGAGAATGGGATAGAGGTGGACCCCAAGAAGACAGAAACTGTGGCTAACTGGCCTAGACCCACTTCAATGACGGAGATCAGGAGTTTCTTGGGTTTGGCAGGTTACTACAGGAGGTTCGTCCAGGACTTCTCGAAAATAGCAGCTCCTCTGACCAGACTAACCAGGAAGAATCAGAAGTTTCTGTGGACCGACCAGTGCGAAGAAAGTTTTGAAGAGCTTAAGAAGAGGTTGACTTCAACACCAGTTTTAGCTCTGCCATCTAGTGATGAGGACTTTACAGTCTTTTGTGATGCGTCCCGTGTGGGACTGGGTTGTGTACTGATGCAGAATGAGAGGGTGATTGCTTACGCTTCTAGGCAGCTGAAGAAGCATGAGTTGAATTACCCCACACATGACCTTGAGATGGCAGCAGTAATCTTTGCACTCAAGATGTGGAGGCACTACCTCTATGGGGTAAAATGTGAGATCTTTACAGATCATAAAAGCCTGCAGTACATCCTGAGTCAAAGAGATTTGAACTTGAGACAGAGAAGGTGGGTAGAGCTGCTGAGTGACTATGATTGCAAGATTCAGTATCATCCGGGTAAGGCGAATGTCGTGGCAGACGCCCTAAGCCGAAAGTCACTAGGCAGTCTATCCCACATCATGGTAGAAAGGAGACCAGTGGTGAAGGAGTTTTACAAGCTCATTGATGAAGGTCTACAGTTGGAGTTGTCTGGTACAGGTGCTTTGGTAGCCCAGATGAGAGTGGCACCCGTGTTTCTGGAGCAGGTGGCTCAGAAACAGTATGAGGACCCAGAGTTAGTGAAGATTGCCAGGACTGTTCAGTCAGGCAAAGATAGTGAGTTTAGATTTGACAGTAAGGGGATCCTCCGCTATGGGAGTCGATTGTGTGTACCAGATGACATAGGACTAAAAGGAGACATTATGAGGGAGGCTCATAATGCAAGATACAGCGTTCACCCAGGAGCCACCAAGATGTATCAAGATCTAAAGAAGGTTTATTGGTGGCCAGCGATGAAGAAAGAAGTGGCACAATTTGTGTCAGCCTGCGAAGTGTGTCAGAGGGTGAAGCTGGAACATCAGAAGCTGGTTGGAATGCTTAACCCACTACCTATTCCAGAGTGGAAATGGGAGAATATAGCTATGGACTTCGTAGTGGGGTTACCGGCGGCGTCCAACAGATCGGACTCCATATGGGTGATTGTGGACAGACTCACCAAATCTGCCCACTTCATCCCTATCAGGAGTGGCTATTCTGTGGACAAGTTGGCGCAGGTATATGTTGATGAGATCATCAGGCTGCATGGGGTTCCTATTTCAATAGTGTCGGATAGAGGGCCCCAGTTCACCTCCAGGTTTTGGCAGAGTCTGCAGAATGCCATGGGTACTAGATTGGATTTCAGTACTGCCTTCCACCCCCAGACGGACGGACAGTCCGAAAGGACCATCCAGACTATAGAGGATATGCTCAGAATGTGTGTGCTGGACTTTGGCGGTTCTTGGAGGCAGCATCTACCCTTGGTGGAGTTTGCCTACAATAACAGCCATCATGCTAGCATCGGGATGGCTCCATATGAAGCTTTATATGGGAGGAAGTGCAGGTCACCTGTTTGCTGGGAGGAAGTTGGAGAGTAGGCCTTGGCAGGGCCTGAGCTAGTAGAGATCACCAGCAGGGTGGTACCCATAATCAGAGAGAGAATCAAGACTGCTGCAAGCAGACAGAAGAGTTATGCAGACATCCGCAGAAGACAGGTAGAGTTTCAGGAGGGGGATCTGGTATTGCTCAAGGTGTCTCCAATGAAAGGAGTGGTTCACTTTGGGAAGAAGGGTAAACTAGCCCCACGATACATCGGACCCTTTGAAATCTTGCAGAAGATTGGGAATGTGTCGTACAAGCTAGATTTGCCTGCTTCAATGGAAAGAATCCATCCGGTTTTCCATGTTTCAATGTTGAGGAAGTTTGTGTCAGATCCGAGCAAGGTTCTTAGTGAGCCTGATGTAGAGGTCCAAGAGAATCTCACCTATGTTGAACAGCCAGTACGGATCATAGACACCCAGATCAGAAAGCTAAGAAACAAGGAAATCCCGATGGTGAAAGTCCTGTGGAACCACCACAATATGGAAGAGTGCACTTAGGAGACACGGGAGTCCATGCTCCAGCAATACCCTTATCTTTTCTAAGGTTAGTTTCTTATATGTTTCATGTGTTTTATATGTATGTTATGTTGTATGCTTTGCATGTACTAGTTGAGGAACATTCGGGGACGAATGTTCTTAAGGGGGGGAGAATGTAATACCCGGCTAGACTCCGGTATCGGAATTCTTACCGTCCGGTGGAATCTCGGATGTCGGAAGCCCCTAGTAGGGTAGAAACATGTTTTCATAAAATGTTTTAATTGATTTCATGGTTTTAAGTGAAAAGGAAATGAGTTTTTGCATGAAAACAACTTTGGAGGAAAACCCAGGTTCGGCCGCCGAACCTCAAGTTCGGCCGCCGAACATGCAGGCATTTCGGGTGTGCCTTAGGCCCCCGAAGGCATAAGTGAGGGAAGTCCAGGTTCGGCCGCCAAATCTCAAGTTCGGCCGCCGAACATGGCATGCATGCGGAGGCACGTTCGGCCCCCGAACGTGGCCTGGCCAGCCACTATAAAAGGGTCCCTTAGCCGAAAACGGGCGAGTTTTTCTCCCCATTGTCGGCCAAGGTGAGCTCTCCGCCGTCCCTCACCAATCTTGAGTCTTTTCCTTTAGATCTTTCAAGATTTTCATTTATTTTAACTTTGTTTTGAAGATTTGAGCTTTTGAGCAAAGTTTTGGTGCTTGGAGGTCCAAGAACCTAATCTCTCTCACCTTCGAGTTTTAGGTCGTCTCTCTCTCGATCTTCAAGAGGTAAGAGCCGATCTTAAGCTCATTGCATGTTTTAAGTAAGTTTTAAGTAGATCTATGGGGGTAGAATGCATGTTTAGGTTATGGTTATGTTTATGGGTATAAATGTATGATCATGAACAATGTGGCTTGTAATGTGTGTTTGATGTGTTGTAGTTGGGGTTTAAGGTAGTTTGAGACCCCTAGGAGCTTGTATGCATGTTTTGGTTGAGCTAAATGCATGATGGTTTGAGTTTGGAGGCATTTGTGCATGTTTGAACCAAGTTTCTGCCCTTTGGGAGAAACCAGGTTCGGCAGCCGAAGGGACTTTCGGCCGCCGAACCCTCTTGTGGAGGCAGTCTTCGGCTGCCGAAGCTTGCCCCCGAAAGGAGATTTTTGTCTCTGTCTGGGAGTTTCGGCCGCCGAAAGTGCCGCCGAACATGCATGAGTTTCGCCTCTGTCTGGGAGTTTCGGCCGCCGAAGGTGCCGCCGAACCTGCCTGACTTTCGGCTCTGGAGGGACTTTCGGCCGCCGAACCTGCCGCCGAAAGTGCCCTGTCCAGCCTTCCTTTGCATGTTCTTGCATGGATGTTTTGAGATGTTTTAGGGGTTTTTGGGGGATGTTTTTAGAGTTATGTTCTAGTATGTTGGTCCCTCATTGGAGTCCACCTGTGTAGGTTCGGACCCGAGGAACCGAGGACCTCAGCAGTGAGTCAGCTGCTTCAGTCAGTGTCAGAGCTAGCCAGAGGTGAGTAGAATAACTCCTTATGTTTCAAGTAAATAAATCAGTTTTGAGCATGTTCATGCATCACGAATGCCATGTGATATTTTAGGTTGTTTGCATTAGAAATCACGAATATGTTGCATTGCATAATATGTTGTTGATGTGGATGAACGTTGAATGATCCATTAGCCCTCATATGTTATGACATGATGATATGGTATGGAAGTCCAGGTGTGGCCTGCACTACGCCCCTGGCACTATGTAAGAGAAAGACCGGACGTGGCCTGCACTACGCCCCCGGCACCATGGATTATGTATGTTATGTTATGTATAAGAGAAAGACCAGGTGTGGCCTGCACTACGCCCCTGGCATGATTGGAATATGTAGAGGGCTAAATGGTGACAAGTTCATCCTTGATATGATTAGTTGTGATGTGATGCATTTCATGTTATCATATGTTTTTAAATGTTTTTATTATTCTGCTCACTGGGCTCTAGTAGCTCACCCCTTTCCCAAATTCCCCAGGTTTGCAGGTACAGGGTAGACCAGGAGGTCAGCAAGAGTATTGAAGTCATTGTATGTAATAGATAGAATGTGGACATGATAAAATGTAAAGTTATGAATAGTTATGTTATGTATAATGATATTGAGGTTTAGAAGTGTGCTTGACCATAGTTTATTGTAATCCCTTGTTGATACATGATCTTAAGGCTTATGGATGATTATGTTTAACCAACTCAACACATGTTATGCCACCCCTTGGGGGCATTGATGAGGTCCCACTGAGGGGCCAATGTTTATGATTTATGATTCATGTTCAGTACATGCACAGGTTGAGTTTGGTGTATGAGAAATGAATGAAAGAAAAGTTTTAATTTTTATGTATGATTGTTGATCATGTATGGGATTAAAACAGGTTTACAGGTTACATGTCAGGCTTGCTACGGGTCCCGGCGGCCTTAAGCCGATCTGGATCCTAGCGCCGGTAGCGGT
Source organism: Manihot esculenta (assembly GCF_001659605.2). Classification (NCBI taxonomy): domain Eukaryota; kingdom Viridiplantae; phylum Streptophyta; class Magnoliopsida; order Malpighiales; family Euphorbiaceae; genus Manihot; species Manihot esculenta. Next base: position 5,117,299 of record NC_035164.2, on the reverse strand, counting down.
CCGATTTTCGGGTCGTTACACAGGTGGACTCAAATGAGAGACCAAACAAACTCTAACATGACTCTAAACATCTCCTCAAAAACCCCCTAAAACATCATAAACATGCAAGGAAAAACAGGCAAAGGAAGGTTGGGCAGGGGACTTTCGACGACAGGTTCGGCGGCCGAAGGTCCCTCCAGAGCCGAAAGTCAGGCACTTTCGGGGGCAGGGTTCGACAGTCGAAAGTCCTTCCAGAGCCGAAATTCACAACCTTCGGCGGCAGGTTCGGCGGCCGAAACTCCCCTCAAAAGTCGAAAGTCCAAACTTTCAGGGGGCGAGTTTAGGCGGCCTAAAGCTGCCTAAAGCTGCCTCCAGGCAGGTTCGGCGGCCGAACCTGAGCTCTCCCAAAGGGCAGAACCCGATTCTGCCTTACACATCCAGCCACCAACAACATCCCAACATGCATCCAACTATACTAAAACATGCATAAACACATATTCAAGCATATAGGGGCATAAAACTAGCCTATACCCCAACAAACATCAACATAGCATACATTTGAGCATAAAACTAACATAAACCCTAACATTATACATCTACTCTAAACATGCATTACACACCCTCAAAACCCCTCAAAACTTACTTAAAACATAACAGAAGGCGAGGATCTACGCTTACCTCTTGACGATCAAGAGGAGAGGTGATCCAAACTCGGAGATTGGGAGAAATCGAGCTCTAGGGTCTCTAAGCTTCAAAAACTTGATCTTAGCTTAAAAATCTTCAAAACAAAGTAACAACCCATTAAAAACTCGAAGGCATTGAAGGAAAACAACAAATCGACCATGGGAGGGCGAAATCTCACCTATGCCCAAAAATAGAGAGAGAAAACTCCCCCATTTTCGGACAAGGGGCCTTTTATAGGTGGCTGGCCAGACCACCTTCGGGGCCAAAGGTGCCTCCGCAAGAGGCCAATGTTCGGCGGCCGAACATGAGGTTCGGTGGCCGAACTTGGCTTTTTCCTTCCTTGGTCTTTTCTTTCAAAACTCAATTTCTTTCTTTATTAAAAGCATAAAACATGTAAAAATATTTTATAAAAACATAATTTTACCTTTCTAAAGGGTTCTGACATCCGAGATTCCGCCGGAAAGCAGGAATTTCGATGCCGGAGTCTAGCCGGATATTACATGAGCATTCTCTTTTTGTTAAAATTGGGAATGAGGGCCAAATGCTTATTGTTTGCTTGTATGTAGACGATCTTATATTTACCGAGAATGAAAGTGGGGTGTTTGAAAATTTTAAAAAATCTATGATGGCAGAATTTGAGATGTCAGACCTTGGAAAGATTAATTACTTTCTAGGCTTAGAGATAGTGCAATCAAAGATGGGATTTTTTGTTTGTCAAAAGAAATATGAGGGAGAAATTTTGGATAAATTTCAGATGAAGGATTGTAATCCTGCATCCACACCAACTGAATTTGGTTTAAAGCTTCACAAAGATCTTGAAGGGAAAAAGATGGATAGCACTCTTTATAGGTAAATTGTTGGCAGCCTCATGTACTTAACCGGAACAAGGCCGGATATAATGTATACTGTAAGCCTTATTAGCAGATTTATGGAGAGTCCAATTGAAATGCACTTGCTTGCCACCAAGAGAATTCTTCATTACTTGCAAGGGACAAAGGATTTCGGTTTGTTTTTTAAAGCCAATGAAAAGTCAGAATTAATTGGCTTTACATATAGTGATTATGCAGGAGACTAAGACAGCAGAAGGAGTACTTCAGGATATATTTTTATGCTTGGAACAAGACCTGTTTCATGGTCTTCTAAGAAGCAACCAATTGTCACTTTGTCTAGTACAGAAGCGGAATTTGTCGCTGCTACGTCTTGTGCTTGTCAAGCCATTTGGCTAAGGAGAATTCTTGAAGAATTGCAGCTTAAACAAGAAGGAGCTACCACAATTTTCTGTGACAATAGTTCAGTAATAAAATTGTCTAAAAATTCAGTACTTCATGGAAGGAGCAAGCAAATTGATGTGAAGTATTATTTTTTGAGAGATTTGTGTAATGAAGGAAAAATTGAATTGAAGTATTGTCCAAGTGAGGAGCAGCTTGCTGACATATTTACAAAGTCTCTCAAGCTACATTCTTTCGTGAATTTGAGAAATCTGATGGGTGTTTGCAGCAGAGAAGATGCAAAGCTTTAAACTAAAACTTGTTGAGTTTTTGAGTTTTCAGTTTAAGGGAGGGATTGTTAGATAAGTTAATTATTTTACTGCAATTATTTAGTTCCAGTATTTTATTTCTTAGTCAAAGTTATAGTCCTATTTTATAGGGATTTGGTTGATAGTGTTCTGTAGAACATGATCACATTGCAGCTTTTTTTTCTGTTAAGATTATTTTTTGCTCTTTGTAAGCCTATATAAAGGCTGTCATCTTGCTTAATTGGATCAGTACATTGAGCATCTCTTTTCTCTTTTTATTTTTCTAATTCTTGGCAAATTATCATTCTTATTCTTGGTATCAAAGCAGAAAAGTTCATGTCTATCATGTCTAACCTTTCCTTGAATATTGGTAACTTCGTTACCTTAAAACTTACACAAACAAATTACTCGTAATAAAGAGAACAAATTCTAGGGCTAGCTGAATCTCAAGATGCTGTTGATCATATCCCAGATGAGTCTTCTGCTCCATCAAAATTTATTACTTCAACTTCTGCTTCAATGAAAGATTCTACACCACAACTTACCAAAGAATTCATAGCTTGGCAAAAGTCCGACTGGCTTCTTCAGGGTTGGATCGTTGGTACTCTCTTTGAAGAAACTCTTGGACTTGTCAAAGGTATTGGTACTGCTTGTGTGGTTTAGGAGCCTTTGAAAGATGAATATGTGCAGAACTCACAAGAGAGAGAGTTCAAGATATGTCAACAACTGAGCTACTTACGCAAAGATGAGAACAAGACAACAAGTGAGCATATTTGTATTTTTAAAGGGTTGTGTGACAGTTTAGCAACTATTGGCAAATCAATTCCAAACAAAGAAAAAGTTTTTTGCCTTCTCATGAGTCTTGGGCCACAATACGAGACCTTCACAACAACAATGATGAAACCACCAAGACTCATTTTTTTAGAACTAGTTTCACAATTGCAAAATCTAGATCAACAATGCAACTGGTTTTCAAATCAAGCAGATGCTTCTTTGTCTAAACTTTCTTTACACTTGGCTTTCTATGGTCAACAAAGCAAACCGACAACTCAATGTTTTCCAAGTAATCGCAACAATTTCTTTAATTCTTCTGGTCATGGGTTTCAAGCAAAACAATTATGGAGTTCAAATTAAAATAATCAAATGTCTACTGGACAATAGAGGCAGTCACTATCTCTAGAACAGCGTCATATGACAACAACTGAATGTGACTTGTATCGCAATAAGACTTGTCAATTCTGCAGAAAGCTGGTAAAACGATTTCCTTCTAAGGATTTTTTCTAGATTGACAACATTTTTCCTGATGAGGAGGATGCAACTGAAGATGAGAGGTGTATTGAGGACACTCCCAACGATTGTGTCTTTATAGATAATATAATAGATGTTGAAAATAATGGTTGAATGGAGACTCGGGCAGGTATCCCTCCTATGTAATCTTTTATGATTAATGAAAATATATTTTGTCATTATTTTTTACTGAGTGTCTATATACCCCAGACTTAAACAATTTCTTCTTTTTATAAAGAATTGCCGAGAGTTAACATCCATCCACCATAGTAGTAATAAGTAGTTTGAAAATACTTGAGCAATGGGAATAACACCCAGACATATGGCCTAGTGAATACTTGCCTTAGATTCGAAATATTATACAGGATTTCTCATGATCTTGAGGCCAGTACTCGCCCATGAACATTTGTCCAGCTTGAGCCTCATATGTCTCAACAATCTCACATAGGGCTATCTCCTAGTAATCTAATTTATTGGAACCTGCCTAGTGCCCTAGCCTGGCAAAACTTGCCTCGTGGTCTTGTTTAGTAGGACCAATGCCCAGATGGTCTGACAGAACTAGCCTTGTGACCTGACCTGGCGAAACCCGCCTTGTGGCTTTATTTAGTAAGACCAATGCCAGGATAGTCTGACAGACCCAGCCTTGTGACTTAGCCTGGCGGAACCTACCTTGTGACCTTGTTTAGTGGGACCAAGACCCAGATGGTCTGGCAAAACCCGCCTTGTAGTCTTTGCTTAGTGGGACCAATGCCTGGGTGGTCTGGCGGAACCCGCCTTGTGATATGGCCTGACAAAAACTCGCCTCATGGTCTTGTTTAGTAGGACCAATACCCGGATGATCTGGCAGAATCCGTCTTGTGATCTAGCCTGGCAGAACTGGCCTTTTGGCCTTATTTAGTGGGACCAATGCCCGGATGGTTCGACGGAACCCTCCTTGTGACCTGACCTAGCGGAACTCACCTTGTAGCCTTGTTTAGTAAGACCAATGTTCGAATGGTCTAGCGAAACCTGCCTTGTGATTGGCTTGACGAAACTCGCTTTGTGGCCTATTATTGTCTCCTTAATCCTTTTGCTTTTTTTGAGGAAGACACTCTCATCGTTTCTTATCACTGTAGAATAAAATATATGAAAATACCTTGTTAAATTTATTATTAAAAGAATGCCCTTAAGTTACAGATATATTGAGAATGGAAGATCACTCGGCTTCTCAATTTGGCTAGCTCATAAAACTTCTTGGCAAATGACCTCTGGGACTTAAAAATGTCTTTTTTTAACTTACCAGAGAAGTAATTACATCTACAGTCTACTTACTTTCCTTGATCATTCCTAGGTCCTTCTGCTATTACATGTATGACCCCTACAGGTTCTTGGTTAGGTCCTTCTGCAGGAATTGTTTCCTCGAGCTCAAGTCTCCTCTCTTCCCTTCCCTTCCCTTCTTAGTGAATTTCTGAAGAGTGTTGTCCCTTATCAACCTCTTGATCTCATCCTTTTGTTGCCGACATTCCTTTGTCGTATGACCACGATCTTCATAGAAGTGACAATACTTTGTCCTATCCAGTTTCTCTCCTTTTTCAATGTTGAGCTTGGGCGGCCACCTGATTTCTTTATCATTTTTCCTAATCCACATCAAAATATGAGTTTGTGAGTCATTTAATGGAGTATAATTGTTATACTTATTTTCATCATCCCTCCTTCAAAAGATGGGATAACTCCTATGATCTCCTTCATGTCTTTGCCTCTCGAACCTTTGACTTTGCTTTTGACTCGCCCTCTTATCTTCCTTTAACGCTTAGATTTCATCATCTAGCCTAATATACTTCTGAACTTTATCTATCAACTATTGATATGTCGCAACTGGATTTTTAATTAGGGAATCCATGAATTTGATGTTGCGAGTTTCTTTCTTTAATGCTTCACACACTATCTCATGGTTTAACTCCTTCACCTATATTGCTTCATCATTGAATCGTGAGATAAAACTTCTTAAAGACTCGCCTTCTCCCTGGCAGATATTTTACAAGTTAGAAGAAAGTTTTTTAGGAGGTATGCAGATAGTAAATATGGATTTAAAAAAAGTATAAATTGTGTAAAGTATTAGATTGAATCTGCACTCAGATGTTGATACCATTTCTGAGCTAAACTCGTGAGAGTTGATGGAAACACTCAACATAACACAAAGTTGTTGACATCCTGAAACTGCATGATCATACTGAAGATCACTAGGTGGCTTCTGGGATCTTACTGTTCCATCATACTTGTCCAGGCTAGGCAATTTGAACTTGATTGGAAAGGTTTCTGCTAAAGTTTCTTCCGAAACAGGCGAGGCTCTATCTAAGCCGAAACTTTTCTCTTATACCTTTTGATACCTCTACGCGACCCATATTAGCTTCCAATTAATGCCTTTCGGAGCTCCGTCTGATTCATCCTCGGATTTGACCTTTTCCTTAAGCCACATTTTGATCACTTCTATTTGAGCTCTTAAAGTGTCTACAGTAGGCTTTCTCCCTTCTATTTGCTTTGAGTGATTGTTATATACCATCAGTTATCTTTTATTATTTTTTACTCTATTTTCTTTGAGTGATTGTTATATACCATAAGTTATCTTTTATTATTTTTTATTGATTCGAAAATTAGTAAACATTCTAAGATGTTAAATTTTGGACAACAATACCTTTTTTATTTTTAAAACTTATGTTTTTCTTTTAATTTAATAATGATTTAAATCAATTACTAAATCCACATATTTATATATACAGACATCTATTTCATTTCTTCATTTTATTCATTTAATTTTTCTCCTATGCTCATTTCCTTTTTTTTTTCTCATTTTTCTATTTAATTTTTTTTCATTTTCTTCATTTTTTCATATCTTCTTTCTTTTTTTTCAATTTTTTATTTTTCTTTCATATCTCATTTTCTATCATTCTCTTTTTTTTTTCCTTTTCTATTTCCTTATTTCTCATTTTCTTTATTTCTTTTACTCTCTTTCACTTCATTTTTCCATCATAATTCTTTTATTTTATTTCCTTTTTTTCTATTTATTTTTTCATTTTCGTATAATTTCTTCATTTTTAAAAAAATTTTCCTCATTTAATTCTATAATAAAATTTCTCATAAAATTAATATAATTTAAACTACTAAAATTAAAATTTTAATATCAAATACAATAACAAAATCAATAGTTCAACATAATTTTTTTATGCATTTTTAAAATTAAAAACAGATTTATTACCACATTTAATTTTCAGTATTTTTATTTTATCAAATTAGTGTTAGAATACTAATAGGTTTCAAATCAGCCGCTAAATTTAGTAATGATTTGATTTTTTATATTTTTTTTTCAAAATTTTTATCAAATAATTAGCAACAAATTTAAAATTAATTAGTTATTAAATTTAAATTAATTATTAAAACTGTTAAAGAGGAGGAGATGGAGAATGTGATTCTTCGTCTTCTTTTTCTTCTCCTTCATCATCATCAATATCATCTTCTTCTTTTTTTTCTTCTTTTTTTTTTTCTTTTTCTTTTTTGTAGAGGAGAATGAAGAAGAGGAAGGATTATTTCATTGACAAAGAAACGATAAAAATATTTTAATAGATATGAAAAAAGATACGAATATTTTAATATATTTCTAAAAATATAAAAACTGATTTGTTAATAATAGCAATATTCAAGAACTAAATAAGGAATTTTATTTAAGGGCAAAAGTAGATTTTAAAAATTTTTTCTCTTATTTTTTTATCTATTTTTAATAGAAAAGATAACAGAATTATTATTTCATTGACAGAAAAAAAAATAAAAATATTTTAATGAATTTCTAAAAATATAGAGAATGACGTATTAATAATAATAATAATTAAAAAATAAATAGTAAATCTCTAAAAAAAATAAAATTGTGGTTAGGTATAGCTTATTCACAAAAAAATTTTTGTCGCTCCTCCACAACCGCTAGTTCAGTTAGTAATTCGCATTGAAACAGTTCTTAGTGATCCCACCCTTCCCTACCAGCAAATATATGTTATATTATAAGTTATAGTAATTAAAAGAAAAAATCACCGTAAAATATTTAAAAAATTACTAATAAGTTTTAAAGAATTATTTTGCTAATTAGTATAGGGTAACTTAAACAAATGAATACTTAACTTACTATTTTCTTTTTTTTTTATAAAATTAGTACCATGTAGTTAATTTTGACATTGGTCCAAGTGACTTAGATTTTAAGTCCTACTCCTGTCCTGTTGGCAAATGTACTATATAGCTAACCACCACCCAAAAGGTGATGATGTGAACAAGCAGTAGCCACAGCTAGGTAAAGCGATAACTATTGTTATCACAATCAAATCTGATAAAGGACTATTTCGACTCCATCAGAAATTTTAACGAACATCGTTTAGTTAAGATAAAATAAGAAAAAAGATAGAATGAAAAACTAAAAGTCTTATTAAAATTTCTCAAAAATTGAAAAGTGACTTTCTAATAACCAAAGGAGGCTATTTATAATAGAAATAAAATCATAATATATAAAATTACGAAAATACCTAAAATATGAAAAAAAATAATTAAACTGCAAAATTGACCCCTAAATGTTGAAATTTTCATGTCGAACTTTGTGACAGGTCTACGGCCCTCGTCACATTTTTTAAAGTCGTGCGTCTCGAAATTTTCTTTTCGAAAAGTTATCGTGGGTCTCTATCGGATGTTGGCAATAAAAATTAAGTCCGATCCAAATCTGCCGTAAAATCCAAGACTAACTGTTTCATATCAAAATCAGACCGTTTGATTCGTTTTAATTAAAAATCTTAAATTCATATAACCTATAGAAATTAGGACTGAATTTGATAAATTTTAATTGAATGGAAAATTAAGGCTATTTGATTCTAATTTTTTAAATTGAACCACTCCTTAGAAAGCTTTTGGCGGTGCTAGGATTTGATTTTGGAGTTCGAGCTTGCGAATAGATTGAAATCGTATGTTTTTTTTTTTTTTTTAATTTAACAAGGGACTTGAGGCTCGTTTTCAAAATAATTTTTTTTTATCCAGCTCATTTTGAGATGGAGTCAATGCAGATCGAACTAAATAAATCTGTATATTATTTATTTTAAAATTTCATTTTATTTATTAATTTTATTTTTTATAGATGAAAATAAAAATATAAATAATAATAAAAGAATAAACAGAGAAAATATATCAATTTTTAAATAATATGTAAATATTATTGATTTGGAAAAAAATGATATCGTTTGATATGTTTTTATTTTATGTAGTTTTTAGCAAGGGTATTTTATTATTCAGATCATTTTAAGAGATTTTATTTATGATTTTAATTTAATTATATGTTAAATTGTTTTTCTTTTTATTTAGAATTTTAAATTATAAAAGTTATTAAAATTATATTTTTTATTATTTTTATATTAATTTTTATCAGTATATCATGCATGATAATTAATTGTAGTGTCGGTAGGTAAAATTGATTTAAAAAATATAGAATTGAAATTTATTTATTATTATTTTTATTTATTGATCGTGATTGAAATAATATGAAATTTTATAACTTTAGTTAATAATATAAATTTAATTAATTTTTTAAATTTCAATTTAAATTAAAAAAAAACATGTTAAGTGAATTTAAATATTAAATATTTATTTTTTAACTGATTTTTTGAATCAGTCTGTTATAGGATCGAGTTCGTGCAGAGACGGGCACCATTTTTAACACTTTGAGAATTTTATTGAAATATCTATATATAAATTTGGTTATGTATTTTTCTTTAAAATAAAAAATAAATTATTTTATTAAAAAATATTTTTTAAATAAAAATTATTTTCTGAATTTAAAAAATAAAATTTATTTTAATTTTTATAAAAATATTTATAAATGAAATTATCTGCCGTAAAACTTTTCAGCTCATAGGTAATTTTTTATTAGAATTTGTTTTTTTTTTTTTTTGAAATAGTATTAGAATTTGTTTATATAGATTTTAAATATAAATAAATAAATTTCATTTAATCTTATAAAAAATATTTAGATATTATAAAAAATATAAATAAATAAATTTCACAACTTCAATATTCACTTCTCATATCAATTTTTTGTACCACTTGTTGGAACATTATTTTTTAGGGTTTGGCTAAAAAAAAGCATGGCCACGTATTCGGACAGCTTTCTCAGCCATTAAATTAGTTATGGATGTAATTTTTTTTAAAAAAATAAATTAAAAACTTTAAAATTAGGGTCTAAATGAATCAAACTGTGTGTAAGATATTCGAAACTCGATTCGATAAAAACTCGATCGAACTCGGCTCGTTTTCAAACTTATTTTTTATGCTCGTTTAATAAACGAGTCGAACTTGAACTTAGTTGTATTCGGCTCGTTTAGACTCGCGAGTTCAGTTTATTTTCAAGTTTATGAACAAATTCACCAGCTGACTTGCGAACAAGTTTGTAAACGGACTTTCAAATAAATTCATGAACAGACTCGTTTGCCAATGCCAATCCCATGTCAAAAGTTAAAGGGATATGAAAGATTGTAACTTTTCTATAAAAGAACAACCTTTTATATATTTTTTTATTAGTTTTGAATTTGAAAGATTTTAATTAAATAAAAAAATTTAATTTAAAAGTATTTCACCTTATAATTTAAATTTTATTTTTAATTTAAATTTATTTATAATTTAAATTATATTGAGTTTGTTTATAATATAGTCGAATTTAAATTCGAGTTTAAACGAGTTTAAATTCAAACTTTTTAAATGAAATTTAAATTGGCTTGTTAATATAATAAATGAGTTTATTACGAATCGAGTTAAAATCGAATTTGAGTTATAATATTTATTTTATAAATCGAGTTTGAGTTTATAAATAAAACTCGAGTTGAGGTCGAGCTCGAGTTTTTTAAATTTATTTTCTATGAGAGTTTAAACTTATTAAAATTTGATTCGGTTTGATTTAATTACACTTGTGTTTAAAATTAGTAGTTGAATGTGAAATTTTTTTATTAAAAATATAAAAATAATTAAAATATGAATATCAAAAATAAAATATATAATATCTAAATATTTGTCTCATGCATCTCCTGGTCTTGATTTTAGCACCATTGCCACTAATTTTAATAGATTTAAAATATATTATAAGCTATTAATCAAGTTAAAGTATGTTAATATGATATTACATATAAAAAATTAATTATAGGAAACTTATTCTAAAATATCACTTATTTTATTAAATAATTTATTTTTTAAAACAATGTCAAAGTTTTATTACTCTTTAGTTCTTTTTGTCAACTTTAGATTTAATCAAATAAAAAAAATACTTTTAATCCTTTAAAATATAAATTACATAAATAGATTAAAATTGATCCTGTAATAATTTTTTTCAGTTAGTATTAATAGAATGAAAAACTTTTCAATACTTAAAATTAATTTAGATTGTTAATCATCATTAAAATTAAAAATCAATGAGAGAGAGAAAAGAAAAGGCTATATTATGAAATAAGATTGAATTTAGTCTTAAAGAACTCTGGAGTAAATGAAAAAAAAGTAATTTTTTAATAAAGTATATTTAATTATTTGGTAGAAAAGTGATAAATTTTTTATTTTCCTTTTATAAAATTTCACACTTCAATTCTAATATGTATTTATTTTTAAAAAATAATTTATATTTGAAAAATATTTTTCATAAATATTTTATGTAAAAAATATTTTCATAGAAAATATTTTTTAACGTGATAATTTATTTTTTATTATTTAATTTTAAGTTAAAAAATAAAAATTATTAACAAATTTATATGTAAAAATCTTAATAAGAATCTTAAAATATGAAAAATAACTTTTTTTTTAGTTATTTTCTTCAAAATGACTTTTTTTTTATCATAAAAATATTTTTCATTAACTAAATATTCTGAGTATTTCAAATATCAGAAACTATGAAAATTATTTTTCTAAAAAAATTTTTTCACGAAATAAGCGAAGTTAGCTTTAGTTTTTGTTTTGATATATATATATATATATAATTATTGAGAAAAGGAGAAAATTACAAATAAAAAGATCAACCACGAGAAAAAGGAGTGGCAAGGAAAAAAAATAAAGACATTTGCCACATTAGTTATGTCCAACCTTGTGTGAAGATTGATTCAAAATTAGTATGTGGACAACGTTAGTTTGAATTGGTCTTTGTTAGCTATTTTTATTCACATATTTTAGTCTTTATTTTTTAGTTAGTTATTGAGTCAAGTCATATTCAGTATAGTGACATTATCTTCTCATTTTTGTTATTCATATTTGTTTAGATTCTTTATAATGCCTATTTAACAGGCACTGGGTCATTAAGTCTGAAGAAGAGTGCAATACAGTAGAGTGTAGAGCAGATCCGACTGTCAGACATATTGCAATTTTTTAATAAAGTTATCGATTCCCAAATCTAGTTTGCTAGTTTCAATTAGTTAGATTATCTAATTTTTCTCGTATGCTATCTAATTTTAGTATCGCCCAAATTTAGATAACTAATTTTATCTTCTATTCTCTAGATCGTTAATTCCTTTTCCCCAGTAAAAGTAGTATCACAACATAGTTCATTTAGAATGATTGGTGTAAACTCATGGCATCTAATAGAAATATTGTGAGTATTTCTCAGCCGTCAATTCCTGTTTTCAAAGGTAAAACTTTGAATTCTGGAGTATTAAGATGAAAACTCTGTTTAAGTATCAAAATCTGTGGGACTTAGTTGAGAAAAGATAACTTGAACCATATGAAGAAGCCAAATTGAAGGAAAATAAGAATGATTTTAAAGCATTATTCTTTATTCAGTAAGCTATACACGAGTCAATTTTTTAAAAACTACAGCATCAACTAATGCTAAAGATGCTTAGACAACCTTGCAGAAGGCATACCAAGGCTCTTCTAAGGTAATCACAATTAAACTTTAGTCCCTTCGTCATAATTTTAAAACCTTGCAAATGAAGAGTGGAGAGATAATGTAAGATTTTCTCTCAAGAGTAGTTGCAATTGTTAATCAAATGAGGTCTTATGGAGAAGAAATCTCTTATCAAATTGTTGTTGTAAAAGTGTTAAAGGTGTTTAACCCCAAAGTTTAATCATATTGTGGCAACCATTGAAGAGTCTAAAGACTTGGCCACATACTCGTTTGATGAATTAATGGAATCCTTGCAATCTCATCAAGCCAGATTATGCAAATCAGATGAAAAGGATGAAGAAAAAGGCTTTCATATAAAAGGTAAAGTAGCTAGCAGAGATGTGGAAAAGGAGGATATCGAGGTAGAGGAGGTCATGGCAAAAATGATCATAGTAGAGGTGACAGACAAAGAAATTTAACCCCAAAGTTTAATCATATTGTGGCAACCCTTGAAGAGTTTAAAGACTTGGCCACATACTCATTTGATGAATTAATGCAATCTCATAAAGCCAGATTATGCAAATTAGATAAAAATGATAAAGAAAAAGCCTTTCATATAAAAAGTGAAGTAGCTAGCAGAGATGTGGAAAAGGAGGATATCGAGGTAGAGGAGGTCGTGGCAAAAATGATCATAATAGAGATGACAGACAAAGAAATGAGCAATATGAACAAAAAACAGAGAATCAGGGAACTAGCAAAAGCAGTATTCAATGCTATTATGGGTATGTAGAAGTAGGTTGCTAAAAATGAAACCAACAAGCTAATTATGTAGAAGAGGAAAAGGAGACCAAGTTGTTTATGACTTATGAAGATAGCAGAATAACTTTAGGTGATATCTTATTTTTAGATAGTGGATGCTCTAATCATATAACTGGTATAAAGTCATTATTCAAAGAGCTTGATGAGTTAATACAAGATGGCAGTAAGACTCGGTGATGGCAAAAAAATGCAAGTTGAAGGCAAAAGAACCATAGCAATTAAAAATAGCCACGGTAATATGAAGCTGCTACACAATGTCTATTTTATTCCAAGTTTAACATAGAATGAGTTGAGTTTGGGTAACTCATGAGTAATGGATATTCTATTTTATTTGATGTTGAGTCCTGTATGATTAGGGATAAAAAATCAGATCAGATTGTAGTAACTATTTCTATTCTAAAATAAATTATTTCCACTTGAAGTCCCTAGTGTTGAGAATCATGCTCTTGTTTTCAAAGAGAGTAGTGAGTCCATGTTATGGCACTTATGGTATAAACATCTATATGTAAAGAGTCTTCAGTTATTGAGTAAAAAACATATGGTTTTTGAGTTACTTAAAATAGAGTTTCTAGATTTGTTTGAACAGTGCATTTATGAGAAACAATGTAAACAACCATTTCCTTTGGGAAAGTCTAGAAGGGCAACTGAACATCTTGAGGTTGTACATGCTGACTTGTGTGGTCCCATAAAAATGCAGTCGTTTGATGGGAGTATATATTTTTTATTGTTCACTGATGATTTCAGCCACATGAATTGGGTGTATTTTTTACAATCCAAGTCAGAACTTTATAGTTTTCAAGAAATTTAAGGCATTTGTTGAGAAGCAAAATAGGCAAAGTGTAAAAGCACCTCGAACCGATAGAGGAGGAGAGTTTGTGTTCCATGAATTTAATCAATTTTGTAAAGATGAAGGCATCTAAGAGAATTAACAACTTTATATACACTAGAGCAAAATGGAGTGGCCGAGCAAAAGAACCGCACAGTGATGGAAATGGCAAAAAGTTTGTTAAAAGCCAAGGGACTACTAAATGATTTCTGGACAGAAAGTGTTGCAATTACCATTTACTTGCTGAATTTATCACGAACAAAGGTTATTTTGAACAAAACTCCATTTGAAGTTTAGAGTGATAGAAGACTTTCAGTGAGCCACTTACAAATTTTTTATCGTGTTGTCTATGCTTTGATTAATTCTCATAATCATAGAAAACTTGATGATAAATCAGTAAAATGTGTTTTTATTGGTTATTGTGTTCTATCTAAAGCATATATACTGTATAATCCTGTTGGTGGCAAAATATTTGTGAGCAGGAATATTGTTTTTTATGAAAAGGCAAGTTGGCCTTTGCAAGAAAATCTAGACACTGTACAGACTGAAAGTCCAGTTGAAATATAATAAGCTAAATCTCCACCTGTTCAAATACAACAAGCTAGTTCTCAAATACAATAAGTTATTTCTCCAATTTCAGCAAGTTCATCTTTATTTGAATATAAAACTCCTCCAAGAAAATTCAGATCATTGACTGAAATTTATGAGAGCTCACAAGTATTGTTTATAGCTAATCGAACAACTTTTGAAGAAGCAATGGAAAAAGAAGAGTTAGATTGGTCTTTAGAATAAAGTTTCAAGTAGATGAAAGCATTCAAAAAATAAAAAGCTTAACTTGTGGTGAAGGACTATTCAGAGCAAAAAAGTGTGGATTATTATAATACAATTTGTCCTGTTGCATGCTTTGAAAAGTGCTAATGTTCAAAAAGCAAAAACTAGCTTAGTGTGTGCAATTTTGAATCAAAATGGTGTGTTGAAGATCGATTCAAAATTATCACATAGTTAATATTAGTTTGAATTGATCTTTATTAGCTATCTCTATTCAAATATTTTAGATCCTATTTTTTAGTTTATTATTGAGCCAAGCCATATCCAGTGTAGTGACATTATCTTCTCATTTCATTTATTGATTTTTTTTAGTTTCTTTGTAATGCTCATTTAAAAGACACTGAGTCATTTAGTCTGATGAGTGCAATATAGTAGAGTGTAGAGCAGATCAAACTGTTAGACATATTGCAATATCTGAATAAAGGCGTTAGTTTTCAAATTTAGTTTACTAGTTTCAATTAGCCAAATTGTTTAGCTAACTAATTTTTCCCTTATATTATTTAATTTTAGTATCATCCCAAATTTAGATAACTAATTTTATTCTCTGTACTTTACGATTGTTAATCCCCTTTTTCTAACACCTTGTTCTTCGATTAAGGATAGATTAATATGGAAATTTAATTTCAGTGGTGAGCTTTATGTTCACTCTTTATATAGATGTTTCTCTCAAGTGTCGCCCTAAGATCTCTCTGTGTTTCCCTATGTCTGGAATGGTGTAGCATCGCTTAAAGGTTGAAATTATGGTTTGGCTAGTTTGTCATGGCAGGTTGAGCACCAAAGTCTATCTCTTTCACCTAGATATTATTGACCCCTCTCAATCTCCTTGTGCTTTATGTGTAGAGGAAGAGGAATTAGTGAATCACCTTTTTAATTTTCTCTTATTTTTGCTCTTGGTCTGTCTGGACTTGGTTCTTCAAATGGTGGAGTGTTGCTTAATGTATTCTAGCCTTGAGCACTAAGTTCTTTCAAGAATAGAAATCTTTATTTTATGAGTCTTTTTAGAAGTAGTTTTGTTTAGCTCTCTTCTACGCCATTATTTAAAAAATTTGGACCACAAAAAATGATAAGATTTTTAAAGGGTATAACAATGACACCATCTACATTTGCTATCTCATCTTTTTTAGAGTAGTAACTCGGCTAAAGGCTTTAAATAAAGAATTCCCTTTCTAGTCCAAACTTGCTAGCAAATGCTAATTCAATAAAGATGCGAAGCAACTCGATTAAATCCAGACCTTTTGTATGGTCCCCTCTTCCTTCTAATTGTCTTAAATAGAATGTTGATGGATCCTTATTGAGTAAGCTTAGTCGATGTGCAACTGGGGTTGGGCTTCGTGACTCAAATGGTATTTTTCCTTTGTGTAATGATTCGAAACCAGACCGCTACTGATGCTAGGATTCAGATATAGGTCATCGGAGCCCGTAACAAGTCTACTATATATCCTGATATATTTGATATAATCTCAAACATGATCTTAAAAGCATAGGAAAATATTTCCATCTCATGAGCTGAAACACGACATGTGCATAGGGGTGAGCAATATTTGGTTCAAACAGAAAAAACTGACTGAACCGAATTAATTTGAAAATTCGATTCAGTTTCTTATTCATTTGGGTTTTTCATTTTAAAAATTTTAGTTATTTCGGTTTGGTTCGATTTTGATCATAAAAAAATTAAAAAAACTGAACCGAACCGATTAGTGATAATAATATGTTATGTTCAATAATATAGAGAAATTAGATCATATTAAGATTAAAATATTTTAATTAAATTTTAAAATACTAAAAATAAAGCGTAAAAAATAAAAAATTTATTAAAAATTGAATCTGATCAAACCGAACCGAATTGAACTGAATCAGATCGATTCAGTTCGATTTAATTTCTGATCAAAATCAGTTCGGTTTGATTTTTATAAATACTAAAATTTTGATTTTCGATTTATTCCGTTCGGTTCGATTTAAAATCGAACCGACCGAATGCTCACCCCTACATGTGCATGCAACATAACTAAAAATATAAAATCCATACTAGAGCCCTCATCAAATGCTCTAGTATGGTCATTGCCTCGGTTTGGTCCAAACAAAACTTAAACTTTAAAATTTTTGTATAATAAGACCATGAATGAAGGGATTATAAAAGAAAATTTGGACAAATCACAATTCTAATCTACAATATGAATTACATGTCCACAACTATACTATTACATTATAACTATCTCATACAACATTGCTGACCTCTCGAGTTAATGCTGGTCCTGCAAACTTGAGGTTAAGGGAAAGAGATAAGTTACAAGAGTCTAGTGAGCAGAAACATAAACAAAAGCAGTTTAATAAAACTTATAATCATATAAATGGATAACATAAACAATTCACATCAAGATAGACTTGTCACCAGTAACCCTTTATAAATTCTAATAGTACCTGACCCACAATAGATGTTTAGGACTTCCTTTTAAACACAATGTAACATAACATATCTATAGTGCCAGCGGCATAGAATGAGTCTCGACATAGACTTTCTCTTACATAATGTCAGAGGCATAGAATGAGTTTTGACCTGGACTTCCGTATCCGTCATAACAATATCATAATATGTTTGAGAGCTAGTGGGTCATCTAACATCCATCCACAATAACAACAAATTATGCAATGCATCATATTTGTAAATTCTAATGCAAAACAACCTAATCATATACACATGGCATTCGCAATGCATGAGCATGTTTAAAATATTTGATTTCTTTAAAATAATAGTTTGGTTTAGTTTTACTCACCTCTGACTGATGCAAGCTTAGCTCTGAATCAGTTATCTCACTATAAGCCTTTAC
Organism: Manihot esculenta; assembly: GCF_001659605.2. NCBI lineage: Eukaryota > Viridiplantae > Streptophyta > Magnoliopsida > Malpighiales > Euphorbiaceae > Manihot > Manihot esculenta. Next base: position 5,099,687 of record NC_035164.2, on the reverse strand, counting down.
GGTCTCCCAAGTCTAATCCTATACCAATGGACTTAAATGAGGGACCAAATATAACTTTTACAATATTTGACACTACCCTAAGAAACCCTAAAAGCATATAAGAAAACATGTAGAAAACGAGACTGGATAGGGGACTTTTAGTGGCAGGTTTAATGGCCTAAAATTCCCTTATAGATTCGAAGATCAAATCTTCGGAGGCAGGTTAGATGGTCAAAAGGCAGCCTTCACAAGCATGTTCGGCGGCCAAATTTAGATTCTTCTGCAATGTAGAATCCGATTCAACCTCCACCAACAGCCCTCAAAAGGCTTTCAAACTTACAAGCAAAAGCTTAAAAATATTCCACAACAATCTAGGAGCCTCTAAACAGCTAGAAGATTTCAAAAAAACCCACATGCAAGTAATTTAGCACATCAACATTCAAGATTCAAAACAAAAAGGGAAAAAGACATAAATCATTACATGCATTCTCATTCCAACAACTCAAACTATACACAACTCATATCTAGCCTAAGAACAATGAGTTTAGAGAAAAACAAACTTACCTCTTGAAAGAAACACAACTACAACAACAAGGAGAAATTCAGAGGAGAAGAAGAGATGAGCTCTGAGGATCCCAAAAGCTAAAACATGAAAATCAAATTTGATTCTTCAAAATAAATGTAAAACTCATGAATTTATAGAGGATTTAAAGAAAGGTCAAAGCAAAAATCATCAAGAGGTTTTAGGCTCACCTTTGCCCAAACGAAGAGAGAAAAACTCTTCTCAAAATCGAGTTGGAGGTCTTTTATAGTTGGGTCTGCCAGCTTGTATTCGGCGGCTAAATTTGAGAGGTTCGGCGGCCGAACCTTAATGATTTGAAAAATTTTTTTTCACATTTTAAAATCTTTTAAATTCATTTTATAAAAATCAATTTTACCCTTTCAAAGTTTTCGATTTTGAGATTTTATATTCTAACGGAGATTCCGTCGAAAAGTTAGAGTTATGATAGCATAGTTTAGCCGGATATTATACTTTGCATCTTCTCATTTCCGGTAGGGGTTGAAGAGTCCAATGTTGCTGAATTAAAAGCCATTTTTAAGATTCTTGATCTGTTGTCACTCTTTGCACTCAATGCAAATTCTTGGGTTAATCTCCTAACGTTGTAGCTGATCGTCTTGCTAAGAAACTTGATTGGGTTGAAGACTTTGTAGGCACTTTCTAATTTGAGTGCTTTTTTCTTTATTTTTTTTTCTTTCTGTATTCCTTAAGTTTTTTTCACTTAGTATACTATTGATCTAAGCTGAGTAAGGGTTTGAGAAGATAGTTTTCAATGATCATATTAAATTTTTTCCTGATTCTTATTTCAATAAAAATTTTTGCTTATAAAAAAAAAAAAGAAAAAACACGCGTCACCATGCAACAAAGCAAATTAGAAAATAAACCACCCTACAGTCAAAGCAAATAAATTACACATGCACTAAACAAATGCCCTCAAAACTAAAGGAGATCATAGATTTACAACCAAATCCAAAACAACTATTTTATATAAATATAGTTAATAATTAATAGCTGTCACTTATGGCTCATAACTGATCGTGGATGGCTAATTGCAACTAAAAATATTTTATTTTCAGTACAGCTTAGATTAAAAGTAAAAATAAAAATAAACAGAAATAAAAAAGATTTAAATTTTTAATAATTAAAGAAAAACAAATTGTTTCATAATTTTGTTATATATAAATAAGCTAATTTTTTTTTCTTTATTTATTTATAGTAAACATTTATCACATGCAGATGATATGATAGGTGAGGTATTTATCACTTGGAGATAATGTCATGCATGTGAATGTCTATTTAAAGAGCCACGTCCATGAATCCAGCAATACAAATGGGGTGTAAATTTCTATCAACGCTTCAGTCTATGATGTTTCTTTTATGGAGTTTTCTCGTCATTTGTTTATGTTATGTTGCGTGGTGGAAGCATGAGAGCTATAAAACTAATAAGCTTATTAGAGAGCAAGGAATCAAAGGTCCTCCACCTTCTCTGCTGTTGGGAAACATACCAGAAATGGAGAGAATGGTTTCTCAAAATTCTGAAACTCCACAGATCGATGGTCCCTTAATTGTCTTACCCTATCTCAAGCATTGGGCCAAAAACTATGGTATTTCATACATATAAATTTCCCCTTTTTCATATATATTTTGTTTTTATTAACATTTTTAAGATTTCAGACAGACTCTAAATCAATTCTCATTCGTTAACTCCTAGTTATGTTCATCATATACGACAGGTAAGTTATTCAAGTTTGCACTTGGTGGAATACAATTGTTGTACGTGAATAATCTGAGCATAGTGAGAGAAATAAATCTGTTCACATCATTTGAACTTGGAAAACCTGCTTATTTACAAAATGACAGAGGAGTTCTATTAGGCAAGGGCCTTAATACTGCAAACGGTGATGTTTGGCATCATCAAAGAAAGACCATTGCCCCTCAACTCTACATGCACAAGGTTAAGGTAATTAAATTTATGGATTTAATTTGTAAGGCTAATTAAAATTATTTGCTTTAATAAAAAATAATATTTATTATATACAGGATATGGTGAATCTGATGGTCGAATCTGGTAGTATGGTAGTTAAAGCATGGGAGAAGATAATAGATAGAGAAGGTGAGGGTGGGATGGTTGATATAGTGGTGGATGAGCATGCGAGAATTTTCACTACTTATATTGCCTCAAAAATAATATTTGGAAGTGATCATCATAAAGGAATTAAAGTATTTTCCAAGTGTCATGAACTCCTCAAGGCTATGGGTGAAACCACAACTCTTGGGATTCCTTTACTAAGGTATGTATATCCTTCACCTTTTTAGTTTAGTTTTATCTAAATCACTTGCACGACTAATACTCATTGTTACGTTTATGAATAAGATTTCTTCCTATAGAAAGGAATAGAAAAACATGGAGATTAGCAAAAGAGATCCATGGAATGATAATGGACATAGCTAAGGAGAGAAGTGGATCTACATCTCATCAGGACTTATTACAAGCTATCATTGAAGGATCCAAGAATGGTGAGCTTGGAAAGTTAACAGAAGATGAGTTCATAGTTGACAATTGCAAAAATATGATGTTTGGTGGGTACCAATCCCCGGCTGTTGCAGCAATTTGGGGTTTAATGTTACTAGCTTCACATCCTGAATGGCAAGACCGTGCTCGGTTTGAAGTTTTAGAGATTTGTAAGGGACAACAGCTCCTAGACTACAATATGCTCAGCAAGATGAAAGTGGTAGATACATTCACATAAATAGATATAAATTGAGAAGTTGCACTGCATCCGTATTTTTAACTGATTTTTGTGTTTTTCATGCAGTTAAAAATGGTGATCCAAGAGGTTCTGAGGCTTTATCCAGGAGTGACATTGGTTTCAAGAGAGGCAATGCAAAATGTGAAGCTTGGTGAATTGAAGGTTCCAAAAGGAATGGACATTTGGATATGGCTACCAGCATTGCATCGTAATCCTGAATATTGGGGAGCTGATGCAGACGTGTTTAATCCTGAGAGGTTCACTAATGGAGTTACTGGAGCTTGCAAGTCTTCACAAGCCTATATACCTTTTGGATTGGGAGCTCGAGTGTGTCCTGGACAGAACTTGGCTTTAATAGAATTGAAAGTGTTTTTTGCTGTCATACTCTCTAATTTCAAACTTACTATCTCTCCTAAATATCGACACTCACCTACTTATGGTCTGCTTTTGGAGCCTGAGCATGGTGTGAATCTCCTTATTCAAAAGATATGAGTGCTTTGCTTGAAAGTTGAGCTTCATGTAATAAGTTCTCATGCAATATGTATATGAGACTAGCTTCGTGTAATAAGTTCTCATGCAATATGTATATGAGACTAGCTTCGTGTAATAAGTTCTCATGCAATATGTTCATGTACTTTAGTATTAAAAATAATTTCTTGTAAAGAAAAACTGCTTTATGGTTAATCCTATCTTAAGAGGAAGTGATTTTACAATACAACGGTTATGTACAATAATTCATTTAATTCAATAATATTATAATACGTGAAATAAAAAAAATTAATGAGAGATAAAAAGAAAGTAAAAGCACTTTGAGACTTAGCCTGGTGGAAAGTGCATCCTTGTAGCCTTGAGAGGTTTAAGGTTCGACTCCCCCAACCCCTATTTCAAAAAAAAGAAAAAGAAAGTAAAATAAAAATTAATCCATTAATAAAAAGAGGTAGAAAAATTATAGAATAGAATGAGTACCACATGTACATATATTCGTCACCATTGATTCCATGGACATTTCACTGGATAATTATATTCTTTAACTTTTTTGAAGAGAGGTGGCCATTAATAATAGGGAGATTTACAATTTAATCTTTAAGTATTGCCATTATTAATAAATCAGTCCCTGTATTTTTAGAAACCTATTAAAACATCCTTATCTTTTCTCTCCATCAACAAAATAGTCCTTCTGTCTATTTTTACCGTTAACAATATAGTAAAAGACCAAATTACCCTCCTCCTCCTCCTCCTCCTTCATTTTCTTCTTCATCAATTCTTCTTGCTTCTTCTGCTTCTGCTTTTTTTCTTCTTCTTTTTCTTTTGCTTCTGCTTCTTCTGCTTCTTCGGCTTCTGCTTCTTTTTCTTCTCCTTCTTCTTCTTTTTTCTTCTTTTTCTTCTTCTTCTTCTCCTTCTCCTCCTCCTCCTTCTTCTTCTTCTTCTTCTTCTTTTTCTTCTTTTTCTTCTTCTTCTTCTCCTTCTCCTCCTCCTTCTTCTTCTTCTTCTTCTTTTTTTTCTTCTTTTTCTTCTTCTTCTTCTCCTTCTCCTCCTCCTCCTTCTTCTTCTTCTTCTTCTTCTTCCTCTTGTCCTTCTCCTTCTTCGTCTTCTTCTTCTTCTTCCTCTTCTCCTTCTCCTTCTCCTTCTCCTTCTTCTTCTTCTTCTTCTTCTTCTCCTTCTCCTTCTCCTTCATCATCATCATCATCTTCTTCTTTTTGGAGGAAGAGGAGGAGGGACTATTTTGTTGATGGAAAGAAACAATAAGGACATATTAATAGATGTGAGAAAAGATAAGGACGTTTTAATAGATTTCTGAAAATGTAGGGACTGACTTGTTAATAATAGCAATATTCAAGGAGTAAATAAGAGGTTTTATTTGAGGGTAAAATTGGATTTTAAAATTTTTCTCTCTCCTCCTTTATCTAATTTTAACGGAAAAAATGACGGAAGCACTATTTCGTTGACGGAAAGAAAATATAAGGACGTTTTAATAGGTTTCTAAAAATACAGGGACTGACTTGTTAATAATAGCAATATTCAAGGACTAAATTATAAATCTCCCTTAATAATAATAAGAGATTTTTTCAAAAAAAAAAAAAGAAGAAAAGTTCTTTATTTTCTTCTCAACGTGGATTGGTGATTCTTAATTATGACATGAAACACCAGTGATAAGAGGGTACCACATGTAAAAAGGTCGTTTTAATGTGATTTGTCCTTTTCATCAAATTAAGACATGTGGTAATAGTGTGTATAAATTTGATGTGATTATTTTGTTTTTTAAGTTATCTTATATTATATAAATTCTTATAATATTAATATTTTTTACATAAATTTAATAAAATTATAAAAAAATAAATAGAGTTAAATTTTTATAAATTTATTCATATAAAATAGAGTCAACTATACCCGGCCCTTTTAGACTTCATAAATAATTAAATATTTATAAATATATAATTTATTATACCCGGCCCTTTTAGAAAAAAAAGAGGAAGGCTCATGACTCATATATATATATATATTTTAAAACAAAATAAAAAAAAAAAAATAATAATAAATTAAAACATTAAAGGCTCTGGTTTCTTCCAGAGCCTTCATTATCGCGAAGGAAAAAAAAAAAACAAAAGAGCAGAAGCAGAAGCAGAAGCAGTAGCAAGCAGAGCACTTCTCTGTTTTGTTTAAAAAAAAAAATGTTTCCCTTTCTTTAACTCAAATCTCCTTACCCTCAACTCAATCAACCCATAAACTTTTAAAATTCTCAGTTACATTCTATTTTAAATGTTCAGAAATTCAATAATTTCTTCCAGCTCCAAAATTCGGTAGGTAAATTTTATTCCTTTTATTCAAATTATTATGATATAATTTATTTTTTCTACCATTAAACAGTGATTTTTAGTGATTTGAGAATAAAAAGAGGAATAAGTTTTAGTTAAACTCAATTAATGAGATTTCATATTTCTTTTTAGATTAATGATTTTTCATAGGTTGTCCTATATAATATTTATGGTTTATTGTGTATTTTTGTTAAGTTTATATAATTTTTGGAGGTCTAACTATACCGAAATATTACCGAATTTTTCTTAAAATTATATATAAAAATATATTTAAAATTTTATATTTTACATTTTATATTTCCATCCTAGAATATTTATTTATTATTTGATATATTATTTTTCTTTTTAATTTTAGGAGAGGATCCAGCTTCCAGGATAGATCATAGGAGTGCTTCTACGACCTAAGTTATTTTGTTCCCAGTACTGGTGAGTGGATAAATATATAACATTAATACTTTTCTTAAATATATATATATATATATATATATTCATATATGTTATTTTGTTTATTTAAGTTGGAAAATGATAACGATAATTTATATTTATTGAATGAATGAAAATTGAATTTAAAGCACAGCTGAATAAATAGCCTATTACACTTTGTATATGCACCGAATAGATAACACCTTGATGACAAGTGATTTATTTTCAGCATAATATATATTTATACTGTCTTTGAGACAGCGCTTGATATGCAGACAGCCTTTGAGGCGTATGTCAGGTGGTTACCCTTTGGGGTAACTCTGCACATGTGTATGACCAGTATTTTATTAACTCTTGGGCTAAAATTGTCATCATAGAGCCTAAGATGCCAGCATTGCTCTCAGGCCGTCTTTATTTTATCACACCTGAGATGCCAACATTATCTACAAGGAACATATTATGAGTGTATGCGAATTCTATTTTTCACAGTTTATTTGTATTAATTGAATTAAATTGTATTTATTCAGCTGACTTATTTTAGCTAAATATTTGGTTCCATTAAGTACCTAAACGTTATCTTTTCCCCTTTTTTATTTATTTATCTGCTCACTGAGTATTTTGTACTCACCCCTCATACTTTTAATATTTCAGATCATTTTTCGTGATCTACTCGTAGAAATCTACACTTCCTAGTTTTGTCCTTCCTTCCACCTCGTCCACTCAGAGTCTAGAGGAGGTCGGACCAATCCTAAGTCTCTTGTCACTTCTTTTTGTAAATTTGGAAGATTATGTATAGATTGTAAATCCAAGTGATGAATGTATTTTGTTTATTGTATATATATTATGAATTGACTAGTCCCGCTATCAGTCCTCTTTTATATGTTTAATATTTTCAACTTATAGCAGGTTATATGTATTCATATGTATAAATATTAGGGGGAATTCTATCAGTTTTTTGAATCATATGCAGATTAGAGAATGGGTGTGACATAATTAATATTTTAATAATAAAAATTTTGAAAAAAAATATATTTTTTAAAAATTTTTTCAAGCAAAAATGGCATATTTGAACTTAAACAAAAAAGTTTGAATTAATCAAGTCAAAACTTGATTTTGGATTTATTTGGACATGCCATAAAGTTTAAGGGCAAAAATGAGATTTCTTCTATTTAAATTTGATTTGTTAAAATTTTTTGAACTCAAATTTTATTCATTTCGAACTTGAACCGAGTATTAATAAGTTCAAGTTTGATTCGTTTAGCAAATGAATTTAAACTGGTTGGTTTTTTTATCAAATTTAATTTTGAATAATTTACGACCAATTTTTTCTCTTATAATATTAATATCAGCTTATTTAATGTGATTGTTTAAGACCCTACTCATGAACTTGGAAACGAGCTGAGTCCACGAGTCCTTTTACAGCCCTGATGAGCTTCCGTGTATTTTTTTAGCCTTGACAAATTTCCAAGCATTTTCTCAGCCCTAACGATCTCCTTGACTTTTTATAGCCTTGACAGTCTTCCTTACCGTTTGACGGGTTCTCATGAATTTTTTCAACCATGACAAAGTTTTTGAGCATTTTCGAGCTCCTTATTTTTACATAGCCCTAACGACCTTTCTGACCTTCAATAGTCCTAACGAGTTTCCGTGTATTTTTCCAGCTCTAATGAGCTTCCGAGAATTTTCAAGCTCCGACAAGTTTCCAGACATTTTTCTAGCCCTGACGAGCCCTTGGCCTTTTCCAGCCATATTGAGCTTCCGGACATTTTTTTGTCTCGATAAGTTTCTGAGCATTTTTTAGCTTTAATGAGCTCCTTGGCTTTTTCCAGCCCTACTGAGATTCCGTGCATTTTCTAGCCCTAGTAAATTTCTGAAAATTTTTCTAATCCTTGTAAGCTCCTTGCAAACTTCATTTGCTCACTTGACAGTCCGTCCTACCTTCGTCAATCGTCAAAAAGAAAGTCTTTGTCAATCGTCAAAAAGAAAGTCTTTGTCAATCGTCATAATAGAATATCATGAATTAAATGAGGGAGAAACGTAGATCATAGAAATTTAAAAAAAATTACAGAGCTAAACACATCATGTCAAATTATTGAGATGGTATTCTATCCAAACACAGGAAGTCTTACGTTGACCCCACACGGCTCGAAAATATCAAAACACCTCCTAACAAACTCATGGTGAGCACTGTAGCCTTTTATTTCGCTAGCATTTTTCTTTTTTTGTTTGCTTTTGAATTTATTTATGGCTATAGCTTTACAAATCCTATCTTGTTTTTGAATTTATATATTTATGGTTTGGTTGGGTTTGATTTTAATACTTTTTAAAATTAATTTTTTAATTTAATTCGATTCGATTTAATAAAAAAATTAATAAAATTCAATGTATACAGAAAAAATTTAATAATATCTAAAATTTAATGTTTTTAAAAAATTCACATTTAATAATATCTAAAATTCATGAGGCAGAGTAATTAGACTTAAATTTTATAGAAGATTTAGACTGAACTCAAGTGACAAAGAAATGTGTTTAACTTATGATGTTTGTTGGAGACTCGTAATAGCTTTAAAAAAAAAAAAAATCAAGACTGACATGCCATGAAAGGCCACATACCCAAATTCTATCATTTAAAAGTTAACTTTGCATTTTAATTATTTTTAAATTTTTCATAAATTTTCACTAGAAATTTTTGTTATTATAAATATTTTTTTTTGTCTGTTGGAGATTTGAAAATTTTTGAGAATTTTATAAAAAATTTTGGTTTTTATTCTTTCTGAATTTCATTTTAATCAAACGATATTTATTTAAATTCTTGATGGAATATAAATTATTCTTTTTTAGTGTTAAAACTCTTGATAGAATATCAATAATTTTATTTTAATTAAACGATATTAATTTAAATTCCTGATGATATATCAATTATACTGTTTCAATGTTAAAATTCTTGACGGAGTGTCTACCATCCCATTTCAAATAAATTGTACAAAAACAATACAATCAATAGTTTTGATTTCTATAGTTTTTCTATAGAAAGGAAAAGAAAAACATGGAGATTAGCAAAAGAGATCCATGGAATGATAATGGACATAGCTAAGGAGAGAAGTGGATCTACATCTCATCAGGACTTATTACAAGCTATCATTGAAGGTTCCAAGAATGGTGAGCTTGGAAAGTTAACAGAAGATGAGTTCATAGTTGACAATTGCAAAAATATGATGTTTGGTGGGTACCAATCCCCTGCTGTTGCAGCAATTTGGGCTTTCATGTTACTAGCTTCACATCCTGAATGGCAAGACCGTGCTCGGTTTGAAGTTTTAGAGATTTGTAAGGGACAACAGCTCCTAGACTACAATATGCTCAGCAAGATGAAAGTGGTAGATACATTCACATAAGTAGATATAAATTGAGAAGTTGCACTGCATCCGTAGTTTTAATTGATTTTTGTATTTTTCATGCAGTTAAAAATGGTGATCCAAGAGGTTCTGAGGCTTTATCCAGGAGTGACATTGGTTTCAAGAGAGGCAATGCAAAATGTGAAGCTTGGTGAGTTGAAGGTTCCAAAAGGAATGGACATTTGGATATGGCTACCAGCATTGCATCGTAATCCTGAATATTGGGGAGCTGATGCAGACGTGTTTAATCCTGAGAGGTTCACTAATGGAGTTACTGGAGCTTGCAAGTCTTCACAAGCCTATATACCTTTTGGATTGGGAGCTCGAGTGTGTCCTGGACAGAACTTGGCTTTAATAGAATTGAAAGTGTTTTTCGCTGTCATACTCTCTAATTTCAAACTTACTATCTCTCCTAAATATCGACACTCACCTACTTATGGTCTGCTTTTGGAGCCTGAGCATGGTGTGAATCTCCTTATTCAAAAGATATGAGTGCTTTGCTTGAAAGTTGAGCTTCATGTAATAAGTTCTCATGCAATATGTTCATGTACTTTAGTATTAAAAATAATTTCTTGTAAACAAAAACTGCTTTATGGGTAATTATAATACGTGATTTTACAATACAACGGTTATGTACAATAATTCAATTAATTCAATAATATTATAATACGTGAAATAAAAAAAATTAATGAGAGAGAAAAAGAAAATAAAATAAAAATTAATTCATTAATAAAAAGATGTTGAAAAATTATGGAATAGAATGAGTAATTATTATTACATAAGTTATAAAATATGAATAGGTAGTTATAAAATATTAAATTAAAAAATAAAATTACAATTTAATTCATTAATTAAATCAATAATTAATTCAGAAAATTAGTTAAAGTGAAAATTATTAAAATTAAATTAAATTAATTATTTGATATATAAAAATATTTTTAACAAATTTTTTCTTTAATTTTATTTTATATTAAATTTAATTCGTTACAGGATCATTTGATTTTTATTTTATGTTAATAAATATTGTAAATTTATTAATCGGCATAATACGAAAGTCGTGTTAATAGAAACACTCGGTACAATACGAAGTTTTGATAACTTGAAACTGTATGGCGTCCTAAAGATTGTCATGTGACTTCTGAGATTTTCTCATGTGACTTCTGAGATTTGATGTTCCATCTTATTTCTCTAAACTTGGCAGTTTGAACTTGGTTAAGAAAATTTCTTCTAAGATCTAATCTAATAGGGGCGAAACATTGTCCAGACTATAGTATTCTTCTTACTCCTTCTGGTACCTAGTCTTTCTCTTACTCCTTCTGGTACCTTTGCACGGCTCGAATAAGCTTCCAGTCAATGTTCTTTGGAGTCTCATCCGATGACTCTTTATCCTTCAGTTTGGCCTTTCCTTTGGACTGCGCTTGGATTGCATCTATCCGAATTCTTAGGGTATCAGTGGAAGCTTCCTCCTTGCCCTGGAGTCATAAATAATGCTTCCCCAAAGCTTTGTAATGCTCGAGAGTAGCTTGCAACCTTTTGATGTATTGAAACATTTCTCATTGTTCATATTATTGAGATCTACTTCGTTGACCATAGAGGGTATGTTTTGTCCACTGTCTGGAGCGCAAGAAATGATATTGCCCTCATTAATAGCAATCTTAGCAGCAGCTCGTGAATTGCCACCCATCTTGAGAGAGAAAAGAAAGATTTTTTTTTTAAAGAGAAAAGGATAAGGGACCGATTTTAATCTGTTATAGGTTATAGGAAGTAAATATGTTAATATAAGAAGTAAATATTGATAGATGGGTCAGTTGCTTAATTTTAGGGATTGTATAATTATAGGCTTGATTTTCCTTCCTGTTTAGATACCGTCTCGTATATAAATAGGTTGTAATCTCTATCATGAAATATAACAACAAACAAAATATTATATTTCTACATGGTATCAAAGTCTCACCAATAGAGATTTAAAGTTTTTTGGAGGCGTAGGGCTTTATTCATTTGGGTTACCCATAAAGGGTAACTTTTGGAGACTTAGGGTTTTATTTATTTAGGTTACCCATAAAAGGGTAACATTTGGAGACTTAGGGCTTGTTCATTTGGGTTACTCATCAAGGGTAACATTTGGAGACTTAGGACTCCGTTCATTTGGATTACCAATAAAGGATAATATTTTGAGATTTAGGGTTCTGTTCATTTGGGTTACCCATAAAGGGTAACATTTGAAGACTCAGCACTGTTCATTTGGGTTATCCATAAAGGGTAACATTTGGAGACTTAGAGCTCTATTCATCGAGCATTGTTCACGGGAATTGTTCACAGGAATTGTTCATCGGGTACTGTTCACGAGTACTGTTAATGTTCATAGAGTACTATTCACGAGTACTGTTACTGTTCATCGGGTACTATTCACGAGTACTGTTACTATTCATAGAGTACTATTCACGAGTATTGTTACTGTTCATCGAGTACTATTCACGAGTACTGTTCATCGGGTACTGTTCACGAGTAATGTTCATCGGTTACTGTTCACGGGTACTTTGTTTATTTTGATTGTTTTGAGTTGGTTGTCTTTATAATTGAAGTTAAAACCAATGTGATTCTTGTAATGACTAAAATCACTGAATACAAATTAAATAGATCTAATTTTTTGGATTGGAGTAAGAATATCCGTATTTATTTACGAAATATTGAAATGAATGATCATCTTACCAAGAATCCTTCTACTGATGAAACTCATAGAGATTGGATGAGGGATGATACTCGTTTGTTTCTGTAGATTCAAAATTCTATTCATAGTGAGGTGATTAGTCTTATTATCCATTCTAAATTTGTTAAAGAATTAATAGAGTATTTAGAATTTCTATATTCCGGCGAAGGGAATATTTCCCGTATTTATGATGTGTGTAAGGCATTTTACCAAGCTGAGAAAATGAGGTCTCCCGTTTTAGTGCTGAACCTGAATGTCGAGTCATGGCAAAAGCTGTTTGTGAAGTTTTGTGGATACGTCAACTATTGGAAAAAGTTTGATTCACAAATTTGGTGTCTGCTAAGTTGTATGGGACAAGTTGATTATATATATAACAAGTTGGACATTATTAACATTTATACTCCAACTTAAAGGGGAGTATTATAAGTTGTATGAAGTAAATAGGTTAATATAGGAAGTAAATATTAATAGATGGGTTAATTGCTTAATTTTAGGGATTGTATAATTATAGGCTTGATTTTCCTTTCTGTTTAGATACGGTCTCATGTATAAATATGTTGTAATCTCTATCCTGAAATATAACAACAAACAAAATATTATATTTCTACATTATCCAAATGAACATATATAATTTTATCTTATTTTAACAACTCATAATTTAATTTGGATGATTATTATTTTACATTATTATAAAAATAAAAGATATAATATGTAAATATTTGGAACCATGCATGATCCTAACTTTGATTTTAACACTACTGCAACTAATTTTAACAAATTTAAAATATTTAAGCTATTATTGAAGTTAAATTATGTTGATATTAGTAAATATTATTTAAAAAAATTAATAATAGGAAACTTATTCTAAAACGTCACTTATTTTGTTAAATAATTTATTATTTTAATATAATGTTAAAGGTTTATCACTCTTTAGTTCTTTTTGTGAATTTTATTTAATCAAATAAAAAATTATTTTTAATCCTTTAAAATATAAAAATAAATAGTTTTCCCTCTTTCCCTTGAAGATTTTCTTATTTTATGGAGTTTTTTCATCATTATTTGTTTAGTTATGTTGTGTGGTGGAAGCATGAGAGCTATAAAACTAATAAGCTTATTAGAGAGCAAGGAATCAAAGGTCCCCCCTCCCCACATTCTCTGCTATTGCAGGAAATATCCCAGAAATGGAGAGAATGATTTCTCAAAAGTCTGGGACTCCAGAGTTAGATGGTCCCTTAACAGCCTTACCATATCTCAAGCACTGTACCAACATCTATGGTATTTCTTACATATTAATTTCCTGTATTTATTTATTTAGTTATTTTTACTTAATTTCAATTTTACGATTTCAAATGACTTTAAATAACTGGCACTACAAGAAATGCTAAACTCAAAGTGAAAATTTTTACTGCTACAAATATAAAATTTACTATTATAAATAACACTATTGTTACAAAATTATAATCATAAATATTTTACAAGAAAATTATGATTACTGCTAAAATATTATTAATAACAACAATAAATATTACTGTTAAAAGAATTTTTTTTATTAATATCAATAATTTTTTGATTATTATATCTTTTTATATATCATTGATAGTAATTAATATTTATTCATATTGCTGTTATATTAGTTAATTTAACAGTAGAATTAATATCGCTTTAAAATTTTGTAATGCTAATTATAATACTTGTTGAAGTGTAAGTTAAAAATCATCTGACATCACTCAGCATTTTCCTTTAGATTTACACAACAAGCTTCACTTTTTCCATTTTAATTTCTTAAATTATAAAAAAAATATTCACTAATGTGAAAAAATCTATCATTAAATAATAAAAATTAATCGTTAAAAATCTCTAACGATAAATTTAGTGATAATTTTATTCCATCGTCATTAGAGATTCCGTCATTAGAAATTTTTAATAAAAATATTATACATCAGTCATTAATATTAATTAGAACGATACTATAATCGATCGTTAAAATTATAACAATAATGATAAATTTATTTTTTATTAATAATAATTAATATGATTTTAGATTATATTTTATTCATTCTATTTTTTACGTGAAATTTAAAATAAATTACATTATTAATTATTATATATATATATTTTTTAAAAAAATTAAATTAATCGTTATCTTTTTGTCATTAAAAATTATATTTTTTTGTAGTACCCTTAGTTATGTTCATCAATATTTATAACAAGTTATTCTAAGTTTGCACTTGGTGGAATAAGTGAATAATTTGAGCATAGTGAGAGAAATAAATCTGTTAATCACATCATTTGAAATTAAAAAATCTGCTTATCTACAAAATGACAGAGGAGTTCTATTAGGCAAGGGCCTCAACTTTACATGCACAAGGTTAAGGTAATTAAATTTATGGATTTTATTTGTAATACTAATAAAAACTAGTTGATAAAAAAATATTAAATTAAAAAAATAAAATTACAACTTAATTCATTAATTAAATTAAAAATTAATTCAGAAAATTAGTTAAAGTGAAAAATATTAAAACTAAATTAATTATTTGATATATAAAAATATTTTTAATAAATTTTTTCTTTAATTTTATTTTATATTAAATTTATTTCGTTACATGATCATTTGATTTTTATTTTATGTTAATAAATATTGTAACCTATGTATTTAATTAAAAGTAATTGCTTTTTTATGGTATTGACTCTTAATTATCATTCAATTATGTAATTATTATTATTATTATAATTTAAAATAAAGTATTTTAGTTTGGCTTAATTTGATAATTTAATTAAAAATGTTCATAAAATATGTGAAAGACTATTCAAATTAAATTATTAATTAATTAAATTAAAACAATGATGGAAAATTAAATGAAAAAAAGTTACATTATAATTAAAATATTTAATAAATGTACATATATTCATCACATCGCCATGATTCCATGGACATTTCACTGGATAATTATATTCTTTAACTGTTTTGAAGAGAGGTGGCCCATTAATAATAATAGGAGACTTTTTCAAAAAAAAAAAAAAAAAAAACGAAGCTCTTTGTTTTCTTCTCAACGTTGATTGGTAATTCTTAATTATGACATGAAACGCCAGTGATAAGAGGGCACCACATGTAAAAAGGTCGTTTTTAATATGATTGGTCCTTTTCATCAAATTAAGACATGTGGTAATAGTGTGTATAAATTTGATGTGATTATTTTGTTTTTTAAGTTATCTTATATTATATAAATTCTTATAATATTAATATTTTTTACATAAATTTAATAAAATTATAAAAAAAATAAATAGTGTTAAATTTTTATAAATTTTTATATATTTATTCATATAAAATAGAGTCAACTATATAAAAAAAAGTTATTTTTCTGTTAAGCGGTCCTTTTCATTATCCGTAAGACGTGTTAAGTGAGTATAAATTTTATATGATTATTTTGTTAGTTATCCCATATTTTGGAAGCTACGTATCTTAACAAAACACAAAACACTAACGAATATCAATTTTGCATATCACGACAACTAAATTTAATTTCAAGATTGGTTTGTGTGATAATGATTTGCATAGTATCGTTCAATGAAAAATATATTAGTGACATGACACTGGCGATTTATACTTATAAAGTTATTAATTTAATTTTTATCTTTTAGGGTTTTTAGGTTTATTGAATGGATTATAAATTTATATTTGTTTTTCTTAGTGTTTCGAATTTAACTATATGAGGATTCGATCTAGATTTACTTTATTTTGACTCTTCATTTATTTGGATTTATATAAAATTTATCAATTTGGGTTTGTATGATTTGTATTTATTTAGATGAGGTTTCTTGATTTTGTAGAAAAACTTAGAATGTATTATCTGATTTGAAATTTTAATTTCTTAAATTTATATTGCTTTTGATTTATGAATTTGTGCTAACAATTACGCCGAATGTATTATTTTTTATTTTAATTAGACTTCATAAATAATTAAATATTTATATATATATAATTAATATTTTAATAATAAAAATTTTAAAAAAATATATTTTTTAAAAATTTTTTAAAGCAAAAATGGCATATTTGAGCTTAAACAAAAAAGTTTGAATTAATTGAGTCAAAACTTGATTTTGGATTTATTTGGACATGCCATAAAGTTTAAGGGCAAAAATGAGATTTCTTCTGTTTAAATTTGATTTGTTAAAATTTTTTCGAACTCAAATTTTACTCATTTCGAACTTAAATCAAGTATTAATAAGTTCAAGTTTGATTCGTTTACCAAACGAGTTTAAGCTGGTCGGTTTTTTTATCAAATTTAATTTTGAATAATTTACGAACAATTTTTTCCCTTAAAATATTAATATCAGCTTATTTAATGTGATTGATTAAGACCCTACTCATGAACTTGGAAACGAGCTGAGTCCACGAGGCCTTTTACAGCCCTGATGAGCTTCAATGTATTTTTTTAGCCTTACAAACTTCCAAGCATTTTCTCAGCCCTAACGACCTCCTTGACTTTTTATAGCCCTAACAGTCTTCCTTACCGTTTGATGGGTTCCCGTGTATTTTTTCAACCATGACAAAGTTTCTGAGCATTTTCGAGCTCCTTGTATTTTCATAGCTCTAACGGCCAGTCCTAACTAGGGGTGTAAATGAGCCAAACCGTTCGTGAGCTATTCAAGGTTCGATTCGATAAAAGCTCGACCGAGCTCGACTCGATTTCTAAACGAGCCAAGCTCGAGCTTAATTTTTAGGCTCGTTTAGTAAACGAGCCAAGCTTGAGCTCCATAGTATTCGGCTCGTTAAGGCTCGTGAGCTCGACTCATTTCTGAGTTCATGAGCAGGCTCGCGAATAGGTTCGTGAACAGTCTCGTTAAGTAAACTGAAATTACTATCATAAGAGAAATAAACTAAACCCTGCATATACTTTCATGAGCCAAATCTGAATTTTTTAAAATTCAGGTCTATATAGTTTAGTTATACTCTTAAACTTGCATATATTTAGATCATTAAGATTTAAAAACTCATCTTTATAAGTTTACATGCTAATTTATAGATATACTTATTTAACTAAAATTATTTTAGTTTTAAACTTATCAGTTTTAAACTAAAACTCATTATACATGTAAATAAATTAAATTACTCGTGAACTATTTGAGACTCAGCTCGATAAAAACTCGACTCAGCTCGATAAAAGCTCGATTCGTCTAAGCTCGTTTGCTAAACGAGCCAAGCTTGAGCTTCTTAATACTCGGCTCGAGTTCGATACGAGTAAAGCTCGAATTCGGCTCGAGCTCGAAAAAATTTTAACGAACCAAGCTTGAGCTCTTCAAAGCTCGGCTCGGCTCGGTTCGTTTACACCCCTAGTCCTAACGAGTTTCCGCGTATTTTTCCAGCTCTAATGAGCTTCCGAGTATTTTCGAGCTCCGACAAGCTTCCAGACATTTTTCTAGCCTTGACGAGCCCTTGGCCTTTTCCAGCCCTATTAAGCTTCCGGGAATTTTCTTGCCTTGACAAATTTCCGAGTATTTTTTAGCCTTAATGAGCTACTTGGCTTTTTCCAGCCCTATTGAGGTTCTGTGCATTTCCTAGCCGTAACAAGTTTCTGGGAATTTTTCTAGTCCTTGCAAGCTCCTTGCAAACTTCATTTGCTCACTTGGCAGCCTGTCCTGCCTTCGTCAATCGTCAAAAAGTCTTGTCAGCCTATAATGGGCTTTCCTCTTTTGCAAAAAGTCCTAAATCTTTGGAAGTAATTATAAGAGAAGCGACATATGCCTGTGATTCTCATTGTGAGATGGGACCAATGTTTTTAATCGCATGACCTAGTTCATACCCGCCTTGAGGCCTGGGCATCAAATGTCTTAGAAACTTCTTGTGAAACAAGAATAAAACTCGGCAGATTAGCCTGGCGTATACCCACTTTGTGATCTGGTATCAAATGCCTTAGAAACTTCTCGAGACTAACACCCGATAGGTCAGCCTAGCGTATATCCGCTTTGCTACCTGGCATTAAATGCCTTAGAAACTTCTCATGAAGCGGAACTAATACTCAGTAGGTCATCCTACCTTATACCCACCTTGAGGTTTGGCATTAAATGCATTAGAAACTTCTCGTGAAACGAGACCAATACCTGGTTGATTAGCCTGGCATATTCCCGCCTTGAGACTTATCATGAAATGTTGTAAAAATATCTTATAAAGTGGGGCTAACACCTGGTCTTCTGGCCTAAAAGATTTCCGACTTATGGTCTGGCATGAATGCCTTTGTTTAATGGGTCCAACGCCCGATCCTCCGGCCTAACGGATTCTCGACTTATGGCCTAGAATATTTTTTTTATATGGGTCCGATACTCGGTCTTTCAGCCTAACAGATTCTTGACTTATTGGCCTAGAAGCTTTTGTTTATATTTTCACGGTCCAACACTTGGACTTCTCGCCTGATAGATTTTCAACTTTTTGGTCTAGAAGCTTTTGTTTATATTTTTGTGATTCAATGCTCGAACTTCTAGCCTGAAGGATTATCGACTTATTGGCTTAGAAGCTTTTGTTTATATTTCTGCAGTCCAACGCTAAGATTTCTGACCTGACAGATTTTTGACTTATTGGCCTAGAAGCTTTATTTATATGGGTCAGACGCTTGGTCTTTGAAGAGTGCTCTTTAAACTTTTTGAAGAAGGCAATCCATCGATTCTTGTCACTGAATCACAACACATCAAAGAAAAATACCTCATTAACTGTTATTAATAAAATTTTCTCAAATTACAAATTCTCCATGACTCGGCAATCTAATTTGGCCAGCATATAAGACCCTGGGCGAATAACGTTCGAGACCTTAAATAGTCCCTTCCAGTTTTCACCCTGCTTACCAGACCATCCATTACACCTTCTGTGATTTGCTTATTTTCTCTTATCATGACGGTTAGTGTATTTGCCCTACACCATTATCTTGCACCTTTTTATATGTTATTTTGTTTATCAATAAAAGAGATTTTTATTATCATTATTATTTGTTTGCATGTTACATAATAATAATTAACATCCTAGTTACTTATTATTATGATGATAATAATAAAATATGACTAGTATGATTATTAATTGATAATCATGAGATGATTATGTGTATGTTGATATAAATCAATAATCATACATACTTGTTAGAGAATAAGGTATTGGATAGACACACATTGAGATTACTACATGGATTATTGTCATAAGTGAATCTCAAGATATTTATATTTTAATCATTTGACTTGAGATTGTCATAATTTCCAACATAAGGACTGTTATATTTTGACATAACCAAATATTGTCTTTAATCAGATAATCATAAAGGTTATGATTGAGTATAATAGAAATTATATAGATGATATTGAACAATCAAGATAGAATTTATTTCTCGCTTTGAGAGAGATATCTTCTGGGCCCCTCGATAAGTGAGACTGAGAAATGCATGGTCGTGCTCAAATAAATCGATAATGTAATCAATATCATTTGATTTTATCAGTCTACTTAGAGATCGAGAAATCATAAGTTTGAACATTATAAGTTTGACATTGACCATGACTTATATTCAAACTAGATATCGTGTGATAAAGGGATTAATACATGTTTTGTTTATTAGACTTTATTGGACTATTAATTCTCATATTAATTGGGTAGTCATAACGTCTTGTTAGAGGCCGTTTATAATTTATGAACTTTATTGGATTGGACTTATTGCCAATTAATATGAGTCTATTAGGTCACACACAAAAGAACGTCATTGATGTGCTATGTCATATTAATGTGCTAAGAGCCCTTAGTATAATTAATAATAATATTAATAAAGATGTTATTATTATTAATATTAATTATTTGTTATTATTATAAGATAATAATATTTAAAAGATCTGTAGTCAATTTGTAACTGTTACAGATAAAAAATCTTTTCGTTTTCTTTTAAAAAGGTTTTTTGTAATCGTTTTCTGGGGTTGCAAATTTGGAGCACATAGCTAATCCATCCGTTCAGAGAGCTAGCACTCCAGGCGAAAACGTTTGTGTGGATACCATTGAAGGTGTTCGTTTCAGAAGCAACACCATCAGTCCGAAACAGTTTCTTTTCATTAAGTCTAAAAGGTTAGTCTCTTTATCCTTCATTTCGAATTAAACGAAGCACTCAAATCCTGAAAAGGGAAACAAAGATTATTTTTTTCCACTGCGTAATTTTGGGTTGGAGTGATCTCTTGGCTTCCTTAGAATCACTAGGTCCTTCTGCAATTACATAATAATCCCCATAGGTATTCTGTCAGGGGTGGTCTCATGAGTTGTTGCCTCGAGTTCAGATCTCTTCTCTTTCCTCCTCTTTTTGGCAAATTTTTGGAGTTTTTCGTCCTTTATTAACCTCTCAATCTTGTCTTTCAACTTTTTTCCCTCTTTTGTCTTATGCCCGTGGTGTTCATGAAAACAACATCACTTGGTCCTATCTATCTTTCCTACTCTCTCTAGATTGAGCTTAGTAGGCCACCTGACCTCCTTATCGTTCTTCCTAATCCACATTAGAATACGTGTTCATGAATCATCCAACGGAGTATAATCCTTGTACTTACTTTAATCATCCCTACTCTGGGAGACTTGGTAGCTTTTGTGGTCTCCTTCATATTCTCACCCCTCCGACTTTTGATTTTGCTTTTAACCCGCCCTTTTATCCTCTCTCAATGCTTGGACCTCATCATCCAGCCTGATGCATTTTCTAGCTTTTTTCATTAGCTGTTGGTACGTAGCTACTAGGTTCTTGATTAGGGAATCCATGAAGTTGGCATTATGTGTCCCTTTCTTCAATGCTTCACATGCTATCTCATGATTTAATTCTTCCACTTGTATTGCTTCTGCATCGAAACGTGAGACGATGCTCATTAAAGACTCGCCCTCTCCTTGGCGGATCTTTCGCAAGTTAGAGGAGAGTTTTTGAGAGGTATACAAGTAATAAATTGAGATTTAAATAATGTAGTAAACTGCGTAAAGTTTTGAATCAAATATGGGCTCAGATGTTGATACCATTTATGAGCCAAACCTGTGAACATTAATGGAAACACTCGGCATAACACAAAATTGTTGACATCTTGAAGCTATATGGTCGCCTTGAAGATCGCCATGTGGCTATTAGGATCTGCAGTTCCACCATATTTGTCTAAGCAAGGTAGCTTAAACTTGGTTGGGAAAGTTTCTGCCAAAATTTCCTCTAAAAGAGGTGAGGCATCCTTCATGCCTAAGTCCTCCTCTTGTTCCTTTTGGTACCTTTGAACAACCCGTACTAGCTTCTAGTCCACACCTTTCGGAGTATTGTCTACTTCATCTTCTTCAACCTCGGAATTCCCTTCGAACCGTCTTTTAATTGCCTCTGTATGAGTCCTCGGTATGGAGACAAGGACTTCTTCCCTTTCCCTGAGAGCCATGACTGATGCCTCCCCCCAAGTCTTGTACTGCTGGAGAGTAGCCTGCAACTTCTGGTTCATTAGATTTGAAGGTGACAGTTGTCTTCGTGATATGGGGTATGTGGCTTGTTTGTTCGAGTTGAGCGTATGATGTCCTTGCTTTCTTCTTACTTGCCCTACCGACTAGTCAGGTCCAAGATCTTGTCTAACAAAAATCGATCTGAGCGATATAGCAATGTCTTGATGAGCTTACGGGCATTTTGTAGCCTTGACGTGCTTCCGAGCTTATAGGCATTTCCTAGCCCTGACATGCTTTCTCCTTCCTTGATGAGCTTTCAGGCATTTTCTAGCCCTTATGAGCTTTTTAACCTTTTATACCCCTAGCGAACTTCTTAGCCTTTTATAGCCATGACGGGTTTCCATGTATTTTTGCAGCCTTAATGAGCTCCTTGTCTTTTTACATCCCTTACGGTCTTCCTGGCCTTTTAGAGGCTTGACGAGTTTCTGTATATTTTTCCAACATTGATGAGCTTCCGAGCGGCTTTTACCTCATTGGCTTTTCACAGCCCTAACTTTCTTCCTGACCTTTACAACTTTGACAAGTTTCCAAGTATTTTTCCAGCCCCACCGACTTCTAACTGAGAGTGGGTTATTAAAACTATGGCGCTCAATATGAAAAATGAACAATCATGGTATTATTGTATGAAAATTGTGTTATTTTATAATTTTATGTTCAATATTTTGTTGAAAATTTATATGATATAAATTGCGTTCCATTCCTTCAAATCTAAGGCTTGGTTCATTTACTAAAAATAATTTATATTTGAAATTTTTTTTATTAAAAATATTTTTTAAACAATATTTTTTTAATAATATAATTTATTTAAAAATAAAATATATTAATAAATTTATATAGAAATCATAATAAAAATTTTAAAATGTGAATAGTTTTTATTTTTTAAAAATAATTTAATTTTTTTATAAAAATAATTTTTATTAATTAAATTTTTTAAATATATTAAATATTAAAAAATATAAAAGTATTTTTTATAAAATAAACTAAATAAATATTATAATTAGGAGTGATCATTCGGTCAATTTGATTAAAAATTGAATCGAACTAAATAAACCGAAAATCGAAATTTTAGTATTTATAAAAATTGAACTGAATTGGTTTTGATCAGAAATCGAATAGAACAGAACCGATCAGATTCAATTCGATTCGATTTCATCAATTTAAATTTTTAATAAATTTTTTATTTTTTAATTTTTATTTTTAATATATTAAAATTTAATTAAAATATTTTAATTTTAATATAATTTAATATTTCTGTATTATTAAAAATAATATATTATTATTATTAATTAGTTGAATTTAATTTTTTATTTTTTTAATTAAAATTAAAATAATTAAAATTTTTAAAATTAAAAATTAAATTCAATTGAATTAAAATAAATAAAAAATTAAATTAAAATTTTAAATTAATTTAATTCAATTAATTTTTTCAATTTACTGCATAACTTAATTATAATTATGGATGCTATTGTATTTCTATAATAGGATACCGTGAATTAATAACATATCGGCAATAAAAGCGGAAAAGTTGAAACGCTAATTAAACGAGGGAGAAGCGTCGGTCATAGAAATTTAAAAGCTATAGCTGCCATACAAAATTATAGAAGCTAAGCACATCATGTCAAATTAATGAGATGGTATAGTCTTACGTTGACCCCACATGGCTCGAAAATATCAAAACACCTCCTAACAAACTCATGGGGAGCACTGTAGCCTTCGCTAGCATTTTTCTTTTTTTTTTTTTTTTTTTGCTTTTGAATTTATTTATGGCTATATCTTTACAAATCCTATCTTGTTTTTGAATTTATTTATTTATGGTTTGGTTGGATTTGTTTTTAATTTTTTTAAAAATTAATTTTTAAATTTAATTTAATTCAATTTAATAATAAAATTCAATGCATACATAGAGAAAATTTAATAATATGTCTAAAATTTAAATTTTTTGAAAAATTTACATTTAATAATATTTAAAATTCATTACAGAGTAATTAAACTTAAATTTTATAAAAGATTTAGATCGAATTCAAGTGATAAAGAAAAGTGTTTAACTTAAACCCACAATAAATTTTTTAAAGAAAAAAAAATTCAAAGACGGATGATATTCAGAAATTCGACAAAAGACTGTATATCCAAATTCTATCATTCAAGTGTTAACTTTATATTTTAATTATTTATAAATTTTTTCATAAATTTTTACTAGAAATTTTCGCTATTATAAATAGTTCTTTTTTTATTTGTCTAACACTTAAAAATTTTTGAAAATTTTATAAGAAATTTTAATTTTTAATTTTTTTAATTTCATTTTAATTAAACGATATTTATTTAAATTTTTGATAAAATATAAATTATTTTTTTTTAGTGTTAAAACTCTTGACAGAATATCAATCATCTTATTTAATTAAATGATATTGATTTAAATTCTTAATAAAATATCAATTATTCTGTTTTAATGTTAAAAGTCTTGACGGAGTATAATGATGCAGTTTCAAATCAGTTGTACAAAAACAATACAATTAATAGTTTTGATTTCCTTTGCACCTCTTTTTGCATTTCCTCTAGTAGTTTTGTTCTCATTTTGATCTGATTTTCTTCTCCCACCTTAGCTAGGTTTAAGAATTTTGGATTTTCAGAATATCCAAAACCAAACACTGTTTTTGTGTGAATTTTGCAAAACACTTGCAACAAATAATGATATATATAATATTAATTAATTATTATTAAATTTTGCATATAATTAACCGTTAATTATGAGTAAACATAAATTTATAGATTTGACAAATAAAACTAATACTTAATATATTTTTTATGTAAACTTTTTATATTTCATGTACAGGCTTAGATTAAAAGTAAAAAAATAAAAATAAAAATAAAAATGACCAGATATCAAAAAGATTTAAATTTTTAATAATTTAAGAAAAACAAATTTTTTTTCATAATTTTGTTATATATAAATAAGATAATTCACTTGCAGATATTTAAAGAGCCACGTCCATGAATCCAGCAACACAGTTGGGGTGTAAATTTCTATCAATGCTTCAGTCTATGATGTTTCTTTTATGGAGTTTTCTCGTCATTTGTTTATGTTATGTTGCGTGGTGGAAGCATGAGAGCTATAAAACTAATAAGCTTGTTAGAGAGCAAGGAATCAAAGGTCCTCCACCTTCTCTGCTGTTGGGAAACATACCAGAAATGGAGAGAATGGTTTCTCAAAATTCTGAAACTCCACAGATAGATGGTCCCTTAATTGTCTTACCCTATCTCAAGCATTGGACCAAAAACTATGGTATTTCATACATATTAATTTCCCCTTTTTCATATATTTTTAGTTTTTATTAACATTCGAGTTTAAGATTTCAGATGCTAAATCAATTTTCTTTCGTTAACTGCTAGTTATGTTCATTACTTATGACAGGTAAATTATTCAAGTTTGCACTTGGTGGAATACAATTGTTGTACGTGAATAATCTGAGCATAGTGAGAGAAATAAATATTTTCACATCATTTGAACTTGGAAAGCCAGCTTATCTACAAAATGACAGAGGAGTTCTCTTAGGCAAGGGCCTTAATACTGCAAACGGTGATGTTTGGTATCATCAAAGGAAGACCATTGCCCCTCAACTCTACATGAACAAGGTTAAGGTAATTAAATTTATGGATTTTATTTGTCATGCTAATTAAAACTAGTTGATAAACAAATATTTAAAATTATTTGCTTTAATAAAAAATAATATTTATTATATACAGGATATGGTGAATCTGATGGTGGAATCTGGTAGTATGCTAGTTAAAGCATGGGAGAAGATAATAGACACAGAAAGTGAGGGTGGAATCATTGATATAGTGGTGGATGAGCATGTGAGAATCTTCACTACTTATATTTCCTCAAAAATAATATTTGGAAGTGATCATCACAAAGGAATTAAAGTATTTCCCGAGTGTCATGAACTCCTCAAGGCTATGGGTGAAACCACAACTCTTGGGATTCCTTTACTAAGGTATGTATATCTTTCACCTTTTTCTATACAATCAGTCTAATTGGAATTTGAATTCAAGATACTACAGTTTAGTTTTATCTAAATCACTTAGACGACTGATACTCGTTGTTATGTTTGTGAATAAGATTTCTTCCTATAGAAAGGAATAGAAAAACATGGAGATTAGCAAAAGAGATCCATGGAATGATAATGGACATAGCTAAGGAGAGAAGTGGATCTACATCTCATCAGGACTTATTACAAGCTATCATTGAAGGTTCCAAGAATGGTGAGCTTGGAAAGTTAACAGAAGATGAGTTCATAATTGACAATTGCAAAAATATGATTTTTGGTGGGTACCAATCCCCTGCTCTTGCAGCAATTTGGGGTTTAATGTTACTAGCTTCACATCCTGAATGGCAAGACCGTGCTCGGTTTGAAGTTTTAGAGATTTGTAAGGGACAACAGCTCCTAGACTACAATATGCTCAGCAAGATGAAAGTGGTAGATACATTCACATAAGTAGATATAAATTGAGAAGTTGCACTGCATCCATATTTTTAACTGACTTTTGTGTTTTTCATGCAGTTAAAAATGGTGATCCAAGAGGTTCTGAGGCTTTATCCAGGAGTGACATTGGTTTCAAGAGAGGCAATGCAAAATGTGAAGCTTGGTGAGTTGAAGGTTCCAAAAGGAATGGACATTTGGATATGGCTACCAGCATTGCATCGTAATCCTGAATATTGGGGAGCTGATGCAGACGTGTTTAATCCTGAGAGGTTCACTAATGGAGTTGCTGGAGCTTGCAAGTCTTCACAAGCCTATATACCTTTTGGATTGGGAGCTCGAGTGTGTCCTGGACAGAACTTGGCTTTAATAGAATTGAAAGTGTTTTTTGCTGTCATACTCTCTAATTTCAAACTTACTATCTCTCCTAAATATCGACACTCACCTACTTATGGTCTGCTTTTGGAGCCTGAGCATGGTGTGAATCTCCTTATTCAAAAGATATGAGTGCTTTGCTTGAAAGTTGAGCTTCATGTAATAAGTTCTCATGCAATATGTTCATGTACTTTAGTATTAAAAATAATTTCTTGTAAAGAAAAACTGCTTTATGGGTAATCCTATCTTAAGAGGAAGTGATTTTACAATACAACGGTTATGTACAATAATTCAATTATTTCAAGAATATTATAATACGTGAAATAAAAAAATTAATGAGAGAGAAAAAGAAAGTAAAATAAAAATTAATCCATTAATAAAAAGAGGTAGAAAAATTCCATGGACATTTCACTGGATAATCATATTCTTTAACTTTTTTGAAGAGAGGTGGCCCATTAATAATAATAGGAGATTTCTTCAAAAAAAAAAATACAAAGTTCTTTGTTTTCTTCTCAACGTTGATTGGTAATTCTTAATTATGACATGAAACACCAGTAATAAGAGGGTACCACATGTAAAAAGGTTGTTTTTAGTGTGATTGGTCCTTTTCATCAAATTAAGACATGTGGTAATAGTGTGTATAAATTTGATGTGATTATTTTGTTTTTCAAGTTATCTTATATTATATAAATTCTTATAATATTAATATTTTTTACATAAATTTAATAAAATTATAAAAAAATAAATAGTGTTAAATTTGTATAAATTTTTATGTATTTATTCATATAAAATAGAGTCAATTATATAAAAAAAAATATTTTTCTGTTAAGGGGTCATTTTCATTATCGATAAGACATGTGTTAAGTGAGTATAAATTTTATATGATTATTTTGTTAGTTATCCCATATTTTAGAAGCTACATATCTTAACAAAATACTAATCGATACCAATTTTGCATATCACGACAACTAAATTTAGTTTCAAGATTCGTTTGTGTGATAATAATTTGCATAGCATCATTCAATGAAAAATATATTAGTGACTCGACACTCTCGATTTATATTTACTAAATTATTAATTTAATTTTTATCTTTTGGAGTTTTTAGGTTTATTGAATGGATTGTGAATTTATATTTTTTTTCTTAGTGTTTCAATTATAACTATATGAGAATTCGATCTAGATTTACTTTACTTTGACTCTTCCTTTCTTTGGATTTATATAGAATTTATCAATTTGGGTTTGTATGATTTGTATTTGTCTAGATGAAGTTTCTTAATTTTGTAGAAAAATTTAGAATGTGTTATCTGATTTGAAATTTTAATTTCTTAAATTTATATTGCTTTTGATTTATGAATTTGTGCTAACAATTACGCCGAATGTATTATTTTTTATTTTAATTAGACTTCATAAATAATTAAATAATTAGGCATTTTCTTGCCTTGACAAGTTTCCGAGCATTTTTTAGCCTTAATGAGCTCCTTGGCATTTTCCATCCCTATTGAGGTTCCGTGCATTTTCTAGCCCTAACAAGTTTTTGGGAATTTTTCTAGTCCTTGCAAGCTCCTTGCAAACTTCATTTGCTCACTTGGTAGCCCGTTCTGCCTTCGTCAATCGTCAAAAAGTCTCGTCCATTAAAAAGTCTCGTCCGCCTACAATGGGCTTTCCTCTTTTGCAAAAAGTCCTAAATCTTCGGAAGTAATTATAAGAGAAGCGACATATGTCTGTGATTCTCATTGTGAGATGGGACCAATGTTTTTAATCGCATGATCTAGTTCATACCCACCTTGAGGCCTGGGCATCAAATGCCTTAGAAACTTCTTATGAAACAGGAATAACACCCGGTAGATTAGCCTGGCGTATACCCACTTTGCGACCTGGTATCAAATGCCTTAAAACTTCTCGAGTCTAACACCCGATAGGTCAGCCTAGCGTATATCCGCTTTGCTGCCTAGCATTAAATGCCTTAGAAACTTCTCGTGAAGCGAAACTAATACTCAGTAGGTCGGCCTGCCTTATACCCACCTTGAGGTTTGGCATTTCTCGTGAAATGAGACCAATACCTGGTTGATTAGCCTAGCGTATTCCCGCCTTGAGACTTATCATGAAATGTTGTAAAAATATCTTATAAAGTGGGGCTAACACCTGGTCTTCTGGCCTAAAAGATTTATGACTTATGGTCTGGCATCAATGCCTTTGTTTAATGGGTCCAACGCCCGGTCCTTCGGCCTAACGGATTCTCGACTTATGACCTAGAATATTTTTTTATATGAGTCCGATACTCGGTCTTTCAGCCTAACAGATTCCTGACTTATTAGCCTAGAAGCTTTTGTTTATATTTTCAAGGTCCAACACCCGGACTTCTCGCCTGACAAATTTTCAACTTCTTGGTCTAAAAGCTTTTGTTTATATTTTTGCAATTCAACGCTCGAACTTCTAGCCTGAAGGATTATCGACTTATTGGCCTAGAAGCTTTTGTTTATATTTCTGCAGTCCAATGCCTAGATTTCTGGCCTGACAGATTTTTGACTTATTGGCCTAGAAGCTTTATTTATATGGGTCAGACGCTTGGTCTTTGATGAGTGCTCTTTAAAATTTTTGAAGAAGGCAATCCATTGATTCTTGTCACCGAATCACAACACATGAAAGAAAAATACCTCATTAACTATTATTAATAAAATTTTCTCAAATTACAAATTCTCCATGATTCGGCCATCTAATTTGGCCAGCATATAAGACCCTGGGCGAATAACCTTTGAGACCTTAAAGAGTCCCTTCCAGTTTTCACCCTGCTTACTAGACCATCTGTTACACCTTCTGTGATTTGCTTATTTTCTCTTATCATGACGGTTAGTGTATTTGCCCTACACCATTATCTTGCACCTTTTTATATGTCATTTTGTTTATTAATAAACGAGATTTTTATTATCATTATTATTTGTTTGCATGTTACATAATAATAATTAACATTATAGTTACTTATTATTATGATGATAATAATAAAATATGACTAGTATGATTATTAATTGATAATCATGAGATGAATATGTATATATTGATATAAATCAATAATCATACATACTTGTTAGAGAATAAAGTATTGGATAGACCCACATTGAGATTACTACATGGATTATTGCCATAAGTGAATATCAAGATATTTATATTTTAATCCTTTGACTTGAGATTGTCATAATTTCCAACATAAGGACTGTTATATTTTGACATAACCAAACATTGCCTTTAATCGGATAATCATAAAGGTTATAATTGAGTATAATAGAAATTATGTAGAGGATATTGAACAATCAAGATAGAATTTATTCCTCTCTTGAGAGAAATATCTTCTGGGTCCCTTGATAAGTGAGACTGAGAAATGCATGGTCGTGCTCAAATAAATCGATAATGTGATCAATATAATTTGGTTTTATCAGTCTACTTAGAGATCGAGAAATCATAAGTTTGAACATTATAAGTTTGACATTGACCATGACTTATATTCAAATTAGATATCGTGTGATAAAGGGATTAATACATGTTTTATTTATTAGACTTTATTGGACTATCGATCCTAATATTAATTGGGTAGTCATAACGTCTTGTTAGAGGCTGTTTATAATTTATGAACTTTATTGGATTGGACTTATTGTCAATTAATGTGAGCCTATTTG
Source organism: Manihot esculenta (assembly GCF_001659605.2). NCBI lineage: Eukaryota > Viridiplantae > Streptophyta > Magnoliopsida > Malpighiales > Euphorbiaceae > Manihot > Manihot esculenta. Next base: position 5,069,085 of record NC_035164.2, on the reverse strand, counting down.
GTCACACACAAAAGAACGTTATTGATGTGCTACGTCCTATTAATGCTCTAAGAGCCCTTAGTATAATTAATAATAATATTAATAAAGATGTTATTATTATTAATATTAATTATTTGTTATTATTATAAGATAATAATATTTAAAATATCTGTAGCCGATTTGTAACTGTTACAGATAAAAAATCTTTTCGTTTTCTTTTAAAAAGGTTTTTTGTAATCGTTTTCTTGAGGTTACAAATTTGGAGCACATAGCTAATCCATCCGTTCAGAGAGCTACTACTCTAGACGGAAACGTTCATGTGGATACCATTGAGGGTATTCGTTTCAGAAGCAACACCATCAGTCCGAAACAGTTTCTTTTCATCAAATCTAAAAGGTTAGTCTCCTTATCCTTCCTTTCGAATTAAACAAAGCACTAAGATCCTAAATGAGAAAATAAATATTTCTTTTTCGCTGCATAATTTTGAGTTGCAGTGATCTCTTGGCTTCCTTAGAATCACTATGTCCTTCTGCAATTACATAATAATCCCCATAGGTTTTCTATCAGGGGTGGTCTCATGAGTTGTTCAGATCTCCTATCTTTTCTCCTCTTTTTGGAAAATTTTTTGAGTTTTTCGTCCTTGATTAACCCCTCAATCTTGTCTTTCAACTTTTTGCCCTCTCACTACAAAAAACAGTGATTTAGCGACCAAAATTTTGGTCGCTAAAAAGAAAGATTTGGTCGCTATTGTTAGCGACCAAAACGAAATGGTCGGTGTTTGGCCAGTCGCTAAAGTTTTGGCGACAATCTGAAAATTAGTCGCTAAATTAGCGATCAATCAGCGACCATTTTTTGGTCGCTAATTTGGTGTCATGGCAAATTAAGTATTAGAAATATTAGTCGCTGGGTGGAAGTAAATTAGTCGTTAAATTTTGGTCGAGAAATGGTCGCTAATTTGGTCGCTAATTTGCATTTTGGTCGCGAAATGGTCGCTGTTTTAGTCGCTAATTCGGTCGCTATTTCGTTGTTATTTGATCGCACCAGGAAAAAGCATTTAGTCGCTATTTCGTCGCAAATTAATAGTAAAATTTAAAAAATATTTATTATTTAATTTGTTTTTGTGGCTAATTAGTCACTAATAAATAAATTTAAATCTAATTTATATCGTTTTTTCAATAAATTCATAAACCTGCTATAATATCAATATGTACACACATATTCCAATACATAAAACATCAAAGACAATATATACACATCAACTTCATTTCATAATTCTGCAATCTAAAAGTCCAAAACATTACTATAGTTCAACACTAAAAAACTTAAAATATCTCAAAATACATAATGGATCCAAATAGTATCAAATTCATATCATAAAATATATTATTTAAGTCAGTGAGTAATGACATCATGCTAATCCATATGTGAATCACCAAGGGATCTATGAGCTAGAGGACTATCAGATGATGATGGCATCAATGAGGAAGACGGCTGTCCCATCTTCGCTGCCTGTAGTTCATCACGCATTCATTTTCCTACACAAGATATGTATAGTAAAAATATATAAATTAAATTCATAAAAATGGGAGGAGGAATTAAAGTAAATTGAGATAATTTTGATTATGATTTTAATTACAGTCAATCGGTCAAGTGTTGTTGTGCACAACAGTAGCTCAGACTGCATTTGCAGTAAGTGCTGTTGTGCATAGTGCACTGGCTGCAAGTGCATTGCTGGGCAGCAAGTGCAATGCTGCACTGCACAGCAGATGCTTGCTGCTACACTTGCAGCAAGTGCAGTGCTGCACAGCATGCGCACGTTGCTGCTGCACTCAGTGCTGCACAGCATGTTAATATAAACGGCTGCAATTCAAAAGTATCTTCTTACCTTATTATGAAATGCAGCTATGGACAATCCATCCAAACACACTGGATCAAAAAATATGAAACCCTGATGCAGCCTATGAGGTTGAGTTTCATATTAACATAAATGAAGTGAATTAGCTGGATGGTAATTATATTTTTTATTTTTATCTTGTTTTAGGAGTTAATAGAGGCATTTTAATTTGTTATAATTATATTCTTACAATTGAAAATAAAACTAATTTCCAACATTAAATTTGTTATAATTATAATTTTTCAAAGTTAAAAGATAATTTAAGACAAACTAATAAATTAAGTATTGATTAATTTTTTACTATTTTAAATGAATATAAAAGTTATCAAACTATATATATTTTAGTTTCATATTTAATTTTTTTAGAAGGGCCAAGTACTAATTTATATACTATTAATTTTAAAATTATTATTAAAATATATAAACCTAATCTTTTTAAATAAAACTGATAAGCCTGAACATTGAGATAAGAAAGTTGGGTTCAGGTTTGTGCTTTCTAAAACTGTATTTTTATTGAATGCAATATTATATTTTAGCAAATTATTATTAAGACATTAATATTTTATTAAAATTAATTAATTAATTAATTATTTTTAAGTTAAACTACAATAAAGTTAAGCTGTTTAATCTTTTTATCCAAGAAAATACTGATTAAATTATTTTAATTCTAAATATATACACTATTTAGTATATATAATTTTAGCTATTCATATACTCTGCAATTTATCCATAATATTCCGTCGTCTAACTAAAATTAATTGATTAAGGTAATATTAATTTAACATAGGTGATTTTTAATTTAATCTTAGTATTTTAATCTTAATTTAAAAAACTATTAATATAAATTTAATATATTAATATTAAAATTAATATTATCATATATATTATAAATTGAATAATATATAATATAAAAACTATTAATTGAATAATATATAATATAAATTTAATATATTAATATTAAAATTAATAATATTATAATATCAATACTTTTAATACTAATTAAAATGATATTTTATGATAGTTTTATTTTTTACAAATTAAATATTGTTTGAGAATAAAAAACATTAAATAATTTGTAATTTGGAATGTATAATTCGTAAACAAAGTAAATTCATAGCATTGAAAATTAATATTCTACCACTTAACTCTTGTTGATTTTTCTTATCATTTTTCTTATTCGTGTCAAATTATAGACTATTTTTTCTTATCCGTGTCAAATTATAGACTATCTTCTTACTTAATACTCTATTAAACCTTTGAAAAGAAAATCTATTTAACCTATATAAAAGTATGTTATTTTTCTTTATCCGTGTCAAATTATAGACTATTTTTTCTTTTTGACTGTGTGATTATTAAAATCAGTCAAAAATAACATTTTCGGTTATCAATAAAATTATAATCCACCTGGAATTCTAAACCTAAATCCTATGTTCCAAAATCTGAATAGCAGCAACATGTGTAAAAAGCTCAACTATCAACAATAACAGCTAAGCCTTTCTATCATTAACAAAAGTCAAAGACAAATAAAAACTATACTCACAAAACATTCATATCGCATGAACAAGCAAAAGAAAAAAAACAAAATGATTGAGCTATCAAGGATAAAATATCTCAAGCCCCAAATCCAATTGCTTAAAAAGAGGCAATATCTCCAAGTTGCATCAATCCAATAATAAAGACAGTCTTACAATGGCATTCTTGAGTTAGTTCTCAGTTAAATTCCTAATGAAGAATGTGTTAACAGTACTCAAATTGAACCGAAATCATCTTACCAGCAATGTGTCCCTCGATTGGGAAAATCTTATAACCACTTTTAAACTCCATCACCAAACTGCAGTAATCCACAATGGGGAGAAAGAAAAATTCCCAAAATTGCATCCTAAACTAAAACCCCACCGAACAAACAAAGATGGGGAAAATAAGAAAAGAACGCGAAAAATTAAAAAAGTTTGAAATAAATAAACAAATGAAAATTGAGGAGAAGCCATAAACAGAAAATAGAGGAGAAACTGAGTAAAGCGAAGACCAATACTCAAAATGCAGAGAGAAGAGAAGCCAATAAAAAAAAAATAAAGAGAGAGAGAGAGGGACCAGCGTTTCCAAGGGGACAGAGGATTGAGGACAACCAAGTTGCTGACGGCGCGGAGAGCCAATGGACTGGAGAGCGACGACCGACGATTGCGTGGAGAGCGACGACCGACACCGACAATTGTGTGGAGGCCGCGAAGAGGGTCTTCTTGCATGCAACACATCAGAAAGCGAAAAAAATGTCAACAACACAAAGAAGCAAGTACTGGGAGAGAGGATTTGGGTTAGAAGCTAGAGAAATTGAAAAAACCTTGGGAGAAAACTACAAATCCACCGGTGACAGAGAGACTAGAGAGCGACAGTGAGGTGAGGAGGAGTCGGCATTGCTAACTAAGTCGCGCATCCACAACGTAATGATGATCGATGACTCGAGTTAGCTGCGATGGTTAATCGGTCGATGTCGGGAGGAGAGTGGAGGTTGGTTGGACGGTGGACAGTGGACCCGCTGGAAATGGTGGAGCTCAGTGCTCAGAGAAGAGGCAGAGGCATGTGTGACGTGAGGCGGCGTGGAATGGAGATTAGCGTCTCTACTCAGTGGCACGACTTTTAGATTTAGGGCAAATAAGGGTACATTTCAAAACGACGTAGTATAGGTGATTTCGGTTCGGTTCGGTCTAATCGAAAAATTTTGAATTTAAAACCGAACCGAACCAAAATTACCGATTTTTCAAAAAATTAAATCCGAATCGAATCGATTTTTAATAATTTTTTTAATAATTTTTTTATTTTTTACACTTTATTTTTAGTATTTTAAAATTTAATTAAAATATTTTAATCTTAACATGATTTAATTTCTCTATATTATTGAAAAAATATATTATTATCATTAATCGATTCGGTTCGGTTTTTTCGGTTTTTTCTGATCAAAAGCGAACCGAATCGAAATAATAAAAAATTTTAAAATTAAAAATCAAACCGAACCGAAATGTATAAAAAATCGAACCAAATTTTCAAATCGATTCGGTACGGTCGGTTCTTTCGGTTTGAACCGATTTGTGCTCACCTCTAGAGATTAGGGTTAATTTTCTTAGGGATTAGGGATTAAGAATTAGGAATTAGGGATTAGGGATTAGGGATTAGGATTAGGGATTAGGGTTAGGGATTAGGGATTAGGGATTAGGGATTAGGGATTAGAGATTAGGGTTAGTTTTGTTAGGAATTAGAGATTAATTAGGAATTAGGGTTAGAGATTAGGTATTAGGGATTAGGGATTAGGGTTAATTTTATTAGGCATTAGGGATTAATTAGGGATTAGGATTAGGGATTAGGTTAGAGTATTCTTAAATTATCAAAACGACGTCATTTTGTATACCGAATTCAAATCACTTAATTTAAAATTTAAAATTTTAAATAAAATAAAATTTAATTAAAAATTAAATTAAAATTTTAAAAATGAAATGGTTGCTGATTGGTCGCTATTTAGCGACTAAAATAATTAGTCGCTAAATATGGTCGCAAAATATTCCCGCCAAAAAAGTAGTCGCAATTTCGTCGCAAATATGGTCGCAAATATCTTGCACCACTAATTTCCACTAAATTTAGCGACGATTTAAGATTTGGTCGCTAAATAGCTACCAAATAACGACCAATTTTTGGTCGTTGAGCTTTTTGTTAAATAAAAATATTATTTCATTCATGTAGTAGCAGAATGGTCGCTGATTGGTTGCTATATAGCAACCAAAAATTTTGGTCGCTAATTTTGGTCGCAATTTCACAATTTTTTTGTAGTGATCTTTTGTCATATGCCCGTGGTCTTCATGAAAACGACATCACTTGGTCCTATCTCTCTTTCTGACTCTCTCTAGATTGAGCTTAGTAGGACACCTGACCTCCTTATCGTTTTTTCTAATGCACATTAGAATACGTATTCATGAATCATCCAACGGAGTATAATCCTTGTACTTACTTTAATCATCCCTACTCTGGGAGACTTGGTAGCTTTTGTAGTCTTCTTCATATTCTCGCCCCTTCGACTTTCGATTTTGCTTTTGGCCCGCCCTTTTTACCTATCTCAATGCTCGGACCTCGTCATCCAGCCTGATGCATTTCCTGGCTTTTTTCATTAGCTGTTGGTACGTAGCTATTAGGTTCTTGATTAGGGAATCCATGAAGTTGGCGTTATGTGTCCCTTTCTTCAATGCTTCACATGCTATCTCATGATTTAATTCTTCTACTTGTATTGCTTCTGCATTGAAACATGAGACGATGCTTCTTAAAGACTCGCCCTCTCCTTGGCAAATCTTTCGCAAGTTAGAGAAGAGTTTTTAGGAGGTATACAAGTAATAAATTGAGATTTAAATAATGTAGCAAACTGCTTAAAGTTTTGAATCAAATATGGGCTCAGATGTTGATACCATTTCTGAGCCAAACCTGTGATCATTAATAGAAACACTCGGCATAACACAAAATTATTGACATCTTGAAGCTACATGGTCGTCTTGAAGATCACCATGTGGCTATTGGGATCTGCAGTTCCACCATATTTGTCCAAGCAAGGTAGCTTAAACTTGGTTGGAAAAGTTTCTGCCAAAATTTCCTCTAAAAGAGGTGAGGCATCCTTCATGCCAAAATCCTCTTCTTATTCCTTTTGGTATCTTTGAACAGCCCGTACTAGCTTCTAGTCCACACCTTTCGGAGTATTGTCCACTTCATCTTCTTCAACCTCGGAATTCCCTTCAAACCATCTTTTAATTGCCTCTGTATGAGTCCTCGGTGTGGCGACAAGGACTTCTTCCCTTTCCCTGAGAGCCATGACTGACGCCTCCCCCCAAGTCTTGTATTGCTGGAGAGTAGCCTGCAACTTCTGGTTCATTAGATTCGAATGTGACAATTGTCTTCATGATATGGGGTATGTGGCTTGTTTGTTCGACTTGAGCGTATGATGTCATTGCTTTCTTCTTACTTGCCCTACCGACCAGTCAAGTCCAAGATCTTGTCTGGCAAAAATCGATCTGAGTGATATAGCAATGTCTTGATGAGCTTACGGGCATTTTGTAGCCTTGACGTGCTTCCGAGCTTATAGGCATTTCCTAGCCCTGACATGCTTTCTCCTTCCTTGATGAGCTTTTAGGCATTTTCTAGCCCCTATGAGCTTTCTAGCCTTTTACAGTCCTGGCGAACTTCTTAGCCTTTTATAGTCCTGACGGGTTTCCGTGTATTTTTCCAGCCTTAACGAGCTCCTTGTCTTTTTACATCCCTTACGGTCTTCCTGACCTTTTATAATCTTGACGGATTTCTGTATATTTTTTCCAACACTGATGAGCTTCCGATTGTTTTTGAACTCCTTGGCTTTTCACAGCCCTAACTTCCTTCCTGGCATTTTATAACTCTGATGAGTTTTCGAGTATTTTTCTAGTCCCAACGAACTTCTAACTGAGAGTGGTTTATTAAAACTATGGCGCTCTACATGAAAAATGAACAATCATGGTATTATTGTATGAAAATTGTGTTATTTTATAATTTTATGTTCAATATTTTGTTGAAAATTTATATGATATAAATTGTGTTCCATTCCTTCAAATCTAAGGCTTGGTTCATTTACTAAAAATAATTTATATTTGAAAATTTTTTTTATTAAAAATATTTTTTTAAACAATATTTTTTAATAATATAATTTATTTAAAAATAAAATATATTAATAAATTTATATAGAAATCATAATAAAAATTTTAAAATGTGAATAGTTATTTTTTAAAAAATAATTTAATTTTTTTATAAAAATAATTTTTATTAATTAAATTTTTTAAATATATTAAATATTAAAAAATATAAAAATATTTTTTATAAAATAAACGAAATAATATTATAATTATTGATGCTATTGTATTTCTATAATAGGATACCGTGAATTAATAACTTATCTGACAAAAAAGCATAAAATTTGAAAAGCTAATTAAAAGAGGGAGAAGCGTAGATCATAGAAATTTAAACAAAATTATAGAGCTAAACACATCATGTCAAATTAATGAGATGGTATTCTATCCAAACACAGGAAGTCTTACGTTGACCCCACATGGCTCCAAAATATCAAAACACCTCCTAACAAACTCATGGTGAGCACCGTAGCCTTTTATTTCGCTAGCATTTTTCTTTTTTTGTTTGCTTTTGAATTTATTTATGGCTATTGCTTTACAAATCCTATCTTGTTTTTGAATTTATTTATTTATGGTTTGGTTGGATTTGATTTTGGTTTGGTTAGATTTGATTTTAATTTTTTTTTAAATTAATTTTTTAATTTAATTTGATTCGATTTAATAAAAAAATTTAATAAAATTCAATGCATACATAGAGAAAATTTAATAATATGTTTAAAATTTAAAATTTTTGAAAAATTCACATTTAATAATATTTAAAATTCATAATACAGTGTAATTAGACTTACATTTTATAGAAGATTTAGAGTGAATTTAAGTAATAAAAAAAAGTATTTAACTTATACTTGTGACATTGGTGGAGACCCACAATAAATTTTTTTTAAAAAAAAATTCAAGATGAACGATTTTCAAAAATGCGATAAAAGGCTATAGACCCAAATTCTATCATTTAAGAATTAATTTTATATTTTAATTATTTATAAAATTTTTCATAAATTTTAACTAAAAATTTTCGCTATTATAAGTAGTTTTTTTTTTTTTATCTGTATGAGACTTCAAAAATTTTTGAAAATTTTACAAGAAATTTTAATTTTTAATCTTTCTTAATTTCGTTTTAATCAGACGATATTTATTTAAATTCTTGATGAAATATAAATTATTTTTTTTTAGTGTTAAAACTCTTAACAGAATATCAAACATCTTATTTAATCAAATGATATTGATTTAAATTTCTAATAAAATATCAACTATCATGTTTTAATGTTAAAACTCTTGACGGAGTATCAATGATCCCGTTTCAAATCAGTTGTACAAAACAATACAATCAATAGTTTTCATTTCCTTTGCACCTCTTTTTGCATTTCCTCTAGTAGTTTTGTTCTCATTTTGATCTGATTTCCTTCTCCCACGTGTGCCACAAACCTTAAAGGAACCATAATTTGAAAAGCTCCATAGGCTTAGCTAGGTTTAAGAATTTTGGATTTTCAGAATATCCAAAACCAAACACTGTTTTTGTGTGAGTTTTGCAAAACACTTGCAACAAATAATGATATATATAATATTAATTAATTATTATTAAAAATTGCATATAATTAACCGTTAATTATGAGTAAACATAAATTTATAGATTTAACAAATAAAACTAATACTTAATATATTTTTTATGTAAACTTTGTATATTTCATGTACAGGCCTAGATTAAAAGTAAAAAAATAAAAATAACCAGAAATAAAAAAGATTTAAATTTTTAATAATTTAAGAAAAAAAATAATTTTTAATAATTTTTAATAATTTAATAAATATTATTTATCACTTGCAGATATTTAAAGAGCCACGTCCATGAATCCAGCAACACAGTTGGGGTGTAAATCTCTATCAATGCTTCAGTCTATGATGTTTCTTTTATGGAGTTTTCTCGTCATTTGTTTATGTTATGTTGCGTGGTGGAAGCATGAGAGCTATAAAACTAATAAGCTTATTAGAGAGCAAGGAATCAAAGGTCCTCCACCTTCTCTGCTGTTGGGAAACATACCAGAAATGGAGAGAATGGTTTCTCAAAATTCTGAAACTCCACAGATCGATGGTCCCTTAATTGTCTTACCCTATCTCAAGCATTGGGCCAAAAACTATGGTATTTCATACATATTAATTTCCCCTTTTTCATATATTTTTAGTTTTTATTAACATTCGAGTTTAAGATTTCAGATGCTAAATCAATTCTCTTTCGTTAAATCCTAGTTATGTTCATTACTTATGACAGGTAAATTATTCAAGTTTGCACTTGGTGGAATACAATTGTTGTACGTGAATAATCTGAGCATAGTGAGAGAAATAAATGTTTTCACATCATTTGAACTTGGAAAACCAGCTTATCTACAAAACGACAGAGGAGTTCTCTTAGGCAAGGGCCTTAATACTGCAAACGGTGATGTTTGGTATCATCAAAGGAAGACCATTGCCCCTCAACTCTACATCAACAAGGTTAAGGTAATTAAATTTATGGATTTTATTTGTCATGCTAATTAAAACTAGTTGATAAACAAATATTTAAAATTATTTGCTTTAATAAAAAATAATATTTACTATATACAGAATATGGTGAATCTGATGGGGGAATCTGGCAGTATGCTAGTTAAAGCATGGGAGAAGATAATAGACACAGAAAGTGAGGGTGGAATCATTGATATAGTGGTGGGTGAGCATGTGAGAATCTTCACTACTTATATTGCCTCAAAAATAATGTTTGGAAGTGATCATCACAAAGGAATTAAAGTATTTCCCGAGTGTCATGAACTCCTCAAGGCTATGGGTGAAACCACAACTCTTGGGATTCCTTTACTAAGGTATGTATATCTTTCACCTTTTTCTATACAATCAGTCTAATTGGAATTTGAATTCAAGATATTACAGTTTAGTTTTATCTAAATCACTTAGACGACTGATACTCGTTGTTATGTTTGTGAATAAGATTTCTTCCTATAGAAAGGAATAGAAAAACATGGAGATTAGCAAAAGAGATCCATGGAATGATAATGGACATAGCTAAGGAGAGAAGTGGATCTACATCTCATCAGGACTTATTACAAGCTATCATTGAAGGTTCCAAGAATGGTGAGCTTGGAAAGTTAACAGAAGATGAGTTCATAATTGACAATTGCAAAAATATGATTTTTGGTGGGTACCAATCCCCTGCTCTTGCAGCAATTTGGGGTTTAATGTTACTAGCTTCACATCCTGAATGGCAAGACCGTGCTCGGTTTGAAGTTTTAGAGATTTGTAAGGGACAACAGCTCCTAGACTACAATATGCTCAGCAAGATGAAAGTGGTAGATACATTCACATACGTAGATATAAATTGAGAAGTTGCACTGCATCCGTATTTTTAACTGATTTTTGTGTTTTTCATGCAGTTAAAAATGGTGATCCAAGAGGTTCTGAGGCTTTATCCAGGAGTGACATTGGTTTCAAGAGAGGCAATGCAAAATGTGAAGCTTGGTGAGTTGAAGGTTCCAAAAGGAATGGACACTTGGATATGGCTACCAGCATTGCATCGTAATCCTGAATATTGGGGAGCTGATGCAGACGTGTTTAATCCTGAGAGGTTCACTAATGGAGTTGCTGGAGCTTGCAAGTCTTCACAAGCCTATATACCTTTTGGATTGGGAGCTCGGGTGTGTCCTGGACAGAACTTGGCTTTAATAGAATTGAAAGTGTTTTTCGCTGTCATACTCTCTAATTTCAAACTTACTATCTCTCCTAAATATCGACACTCACCTACTTATGGTCTGCTTTTGGAGCCTGAGCATGGTGTGAATCTCCTTATTCAAAAGATATGAGTGCTTTGCTTGAAAGTTGAGCTTCATGTAATAAGTTCTCATGCAATATGTTCATGTACTTTAGTATTAAAAATAATTTCTTGTAAAGAAAAACTGCTTTATGGGTAATCCTATCTTAAGAGGAAGTGATTTTACAATACAACTGTTATGTACAATAATTCAATTAATTCAATAATATTATAATACGTGAAATAAAAAAAATTAATGAGAGAGAAAAAGAAAAGAAAAGAAAAATTAATTCATTAATAAAAAGATGTTAAAAAATTATGGAATAGAATGAGTAATTATTATTACATAAGTTATAAAATATGAATAGGTAATTATAAAATATTAAATTAAAAAATAAAATTACAATTTAATTCATTCATTAAATTAATAATTAATTCAGAAAATTAGTTAAAGTGAAAAAGTAAAATTAAATTAAATTAAATTAATTATTTGATATATAAAAATATTTTTAATAAATTTTTTCTTTAATTTTATTTTATGTTAAATTTAATTCGTTAAATGATCATTTGATTTTTATTTTATGTTAATAAATATTGTAAATTTATTACTCGGCATAACGCGAAAGTCGTGTGTACAAAAACACTCGGTGCAATACGTAGTTATTGACATTTTGAAACTGTGTGGTCATTTTAAAAATAGCCAAATGACTTCTGAGATCAGTTGTTCTATCTTATTTGTCCAAATTTAATAGTTTAAACTTGATTGGAAAAATTTCTGCTAAGATCTATTTTGGTAGAGGCGAAGCATTGTCCAAACCATAGTCCCCATCTTACTCCTTCTAGTACCTTTGCATGGCTCGAACCAGCTTGCAGTTGACGTTCTTTGGAGTCTCATCCGATAACTCTTCATCCTTCAGTTTGGCCTTCTCTTTGGACTGCGCTTGGATTGCATTTACTTAGGGTATCAATGGAAGCGTCCTCCCTTACTCTAGGAGTCACAAATGATGCCTCTCTCTAAACTTTGTAATACTCGAGAATAGCTTGCAACCCTTTGATGTATTAAAATATTTGCTCATTGTTCAAATTATTGAGATCTACTACTTTGTTGACCATAGAGAGTGTGTTTTATCCATTGTCAGGACCAAAAAAAATGATAGCGCTCTCATTAATAGCAACCTTAGCAGCAGCTCATAAACTACCACCTATTTTTAAAAAAAGAAAAGATAGATTTTTTTTAAGAGAAAATAAAGATTTCTTTTTTAAGAGAAAGAAGATAAGGGACCAATTTTAATCCAAATTAACAGATAAAATTCAATGGATTCCCCGATACTGAAACTAAATGATATGGTCGAAACGAAACTATGTTGTGATTGGTTACTTGGCAAAAAAAAAAAACGTGAGATGGATAATACCTATGGTAGCTACTCTGACGCTCAAATCAGAGAGCTGAAGAAAAGGGTAAACGTAAAGAACTGTTTATAACTGATAGACCAAAAAGATCCAGTCGATTGCCGAAGATCAATTCCAAATTTGCGGAGGTAGGGACGAAAGATAGAGTTCATAATTGCTTGAAAGGTTGATGGTGCATTATATAAGCCAAAGGGCATGACAAGATATTCGTAATGACCGTTATGAGTACGGAAAGCAGTTTTAGGAATATCTGCAGAATGAACTCGTACCTGGTGAAATCCCGCTCGAAGGTCTAGTTTGGTAAAATATTTTGCTCCGTGGAGTTCATCAAGCATATCATCGACAGTGGGGATTGGAAATCTATCTTTGATGGTAACAGAGTTGAGTGCTCGGTAATCAGTGCAAAACCGCCAAGACCCATCTTTCTTTTTCACTAACAGAACAGGAGAAGAGAACGGGCTTGTACTTGACCTTATCAACCCGGAGTTCAACATGTCTTGTACCTGTTTCTCAATCTCAGCTTTCTGGAAATAGGCGTATCGGTAGGGCCTGATATTGACAGGTTCAGTGCCTTCTTTCAAGTTGATGTGGTGCTCTATTTCTCTTGGTGGTGGTAACTGAGTTGGTTCCTTGAACAGGTCCTGATACTGGTCCAGTATTGATTGTAAGTCAGGGTGAATGAATTCTGAACCCTTACTAGAATCAATACAAATAGCAAATATTGAACTGCCATGTGGTGCTTCTTTAGAGATGGCTTGTAGAGATGTTGATTGAATAACTGGTGTCCGTAGGCCCTGCAATTTGTGAGTGTTGTTGTCCCATTGGAACTCCATAGTTAAGTTCTTCCAATTACATGCCACTGTTGCCAACCTTTCCAGCCATTGAATCCCTAGAACCACATCCAAACCCGTTATAGGCAAAGCAAACAAAGTGACTACAAAAGGTATACCTTGGAGGTGCAGCTGAACATCATTGAATTTGCCTTGGCATGCCAGTAATCCTCCATTCGCAACTTTAACGTCGCAGGGTTTGAACGGCTGTACTGGCAATTGTAACATGTCTGCTCCCTTTGTATTGATGAAGTTATGTGTAGATCCACTGTCAATCAGTACAATCAGGGTGTAGGAACCAATTTTTGCTGCCACCCGCATTGTTTTGTGAGTTGCCCATCCAGAGAGTGCATGTAGGGATATTTCCGGCTGTTCTTCCATGGTTGCCTCGTCTTCATCACCCCCATCTAGAAGGAGAAGTTGGGGTCCCTTGCAACGATGCCCAGGAGTGAATTTCTCTTCACAATTAAAGCAGAGACCTTGGGCACGTTTCTTCTGCATCTCATCCCAAGTCAATCGGCGTATGGGTGTTTCTGCTTTTTTAACTGGGGAGGAGGTCGGTGATATAAAATTAGGACGGTGAATTTTCTTTTGCCGACTCAGCTGTTCATCTCTCATCCTGGCTAAACTGATTGCCTCTTTTAAAGTTTATGGCTTAAACATACGGATTCCATCGGCGATTTCTATTTTTAATCCGCCCATAAAAGTACCCACTAACGCCTTCTGCGTCCACCCTTTAACCTTGTTTCCCAATCTTTCGAACTCCCTCTGATAATCTCGTAAGGAGCCTAGTTGGCGAATCTTTGACAGGGATTCGTCAAAGTCTTCGCAGTCCGTCGGACCAAATTTGGCCCACAGTTCATCGACAAAAATCTCCCAAGTAACCTCCTTGTTATCTTCTACCTTGTAAGTTCTGTGTAACCATTGCCACCATTCATTAGCTTCCCCTTGCATGTGATAGGAGGCTAATGAAACCTTCTCATTGTCTGGCGTGGCTTGAAAATCAAAAAATTGATTGGCTTTTGCTAGCCATTCGGTTGGATCAGTACCGGAGTACCTCGGGAATTCAAGCTTGGCCAATTTTGACGAGAACATTGGCTTTCCTCCTGTGGCCGATTCTGCACGGTTGCCGCCTTGTTGAACTGATTTTTCCCGAAAGTTGCTGCTTCCACCTTCTCGGCTTGACAGGACTGTTTCAAAAAGTTTGGTCATCATATCTTCCAGGTGTTGCAATTTGCTAGTAACCCCAGTTTCCATTCGACCAGCAACATCTTGAAGCTGCCCTAGTCCTGTTTCAAGGTTCTCGATTCGTTCCTTGTTAGTCGTCATAAGGAATAAGAAAGAATAGTAAGAAGAAAGAAGAGAGGAAAAAAAAAACCAGGCTATGATACCAATGTTAGATGGTCCCAATCAGAGTAAGAATGTAAGAAGAATAATTTTCTGCTTATGGTGAGAAAAAGAAAACCAGTAATGAATTTGAGAATTTGCTCCCCTTTATTAATGAATAGCAGTAATATATATACTGCAGAAAAATAACAACTTCCCTACAAATAAGGATGAAAGCAAAACAAATAAGTAGTGCTAAATCAACAAAATCAAATAACAGAATCAAAGTAGAATCAAATAACAGCTATTTTAGGCAAGTCAAGCAAGCCGCAGCAGTAACTCAGTCAAGATATTTGGAATTGATCTTCGGCAACCGACTGGATCTTCTTGGTCTATCATTACCTCCCCCTCGGACAGCAACCTTGTCCTCAAGGTTAATGGTAGGAAAACGTACTGTGAAGGACTGAGAATCTTCCCATGTAGCATCTTCCTCTTGAAGCTTTTTCCATTTGACCAGAAGTTGTTCAACAATTTTGGATCCTTTTTTAACCCAACGGGTATCAAGAACAGATTTAGGTTCCAAGAGCAATTCGCCATCATTAGTCACAGGTGGCATTTCATTGCTGGAAAGAGCAGCTTCTCCAATCTTCTTTTTTAAGAGAGATACGTGAAAAACTGGATGAATGCGAGAACCAGGGGGAAGCTGAAGCTTGTAAGCGACTGGTCCTATATTCTCTTCAATCTGATATGGCCCATAAAATTTGCAAGCAAGCTTCGGATAAGTTCGAACAGACACAGAATGTTGGCGATAGGGATGAAGCTTCAAAAATACCCAATCACCAACTTCATACTGTACATCTCGTCTTTTTGAATCAGCATATTGTTTCATTCGATTTGTAGCAGCCGCAAGGTTGGATTTAAGTTGACTCAACAAGGCATCTCTAGAAAGGAGATTTTTATCAACTTCATGAACTGAACTGCTTCCTTCATGATAGAGGGGAATTGTTGGGGGCAATCTTCCATACAAGGCTTGGAAGGGAGTCATTCCCGTTGATATGTGGAAAGTTGTGTTGTACCAGAATTCTGCCCAAGGCAACAGAGAGAACCATTTGCGGGACTGTTGGTACACAAAACTCCGGAGGTACTGTTCAATGCAACGGTTGACTACCTCAGATTGACCATCGATCTGAGGATGGTAAGCCGAACTCATTTTAAGCTGGGTTCCTGACATCTTAAAAAATTCACGCCAAAAGTGACTTACAAAGATGGGATCACGGTCACTGATGATTGTTCGTGGCATGCCATGCAATTTCACAATTCCGTCAACAAATTTTTCAGCTACCACCTTGGTCGAATATGGATGTGAAAGTGCTATAAAATGAGCAGATTTGCTCAATCTATCAACCACAACAAGGATAGAATTCTTACCATTCAAGGTGGGCAGTCCATCGATGAAATCCATTGTGATATCATCCCAAATTTGGTAAGGAATCGGAAGTGGTTATAGTAACCCAGCAGGTGACAAAGTTTCCATCTTAACTCGTTGACAAACTTCACAAGCCGCCACATAATTCTTGATAGTTGTATACATTGAGGGCCAATAAAATTGCTGAGCAATCCGCTTGTATGTCCTTAGAACTCCGGAATGTCTGCCAAGACGAGAATCATGAAACTCATGTAGAAGTTGTGGAATAAGTGGGGAGTTTGGAGGCACAACAATGTGATTCTTATAACTCACCAGCCCATTTTGCCACCGATACGGATTGCCTGGAGTTGTTGTAGCTTCTTTGCCAATTTTAATCATGTAAGGATGAGTTTTAGCTTCTTTTTTTATTGTATCCCATAATGGAGACTGAGATACGAACAAAGCATCCAAACTAGGACTGCTCGAAACCCGTGATAATGCATCTGCTGCATTATTCTCCTTCCCTGGTTTGTAGAGGATCTCGTAGTCATAACCAAGAAGCTTGGAAATCCATTTCTGTTGTTCAGGTGTCACCACCCGTTGTTCCAGAAAATGTTTGAGACTGCGTTGATCTGTGTGGATGATGAATTTTCGGCCGAGCAAATATGGTCTCCAAGCCTGGATGGCATGTATGATAGCTAACATATCTTTAGCATAAATAGACCAAGAGCGTTTGCTATTGCCCAAAGCCCTGCTCATAAAAGCAATCGGTCTGCCTTGCTGGGATAACACCGCACCAATGCCGTCGCCTGAAGCGTCTGATTCAATAATAAATATTTCATCAAAATTTGGCATGGCAAGAATAGGTGTGGCTGTCACTGCAGATTTGAGCTGCTGGAAAGCTAAATCTGCTACATCAGTCCACTAGAATTGCCCTTTTTTCAAAAGATTGGTGAGTGGCTGTGCTATAAGGCCATAATTGCGGACAACCTTCTGATAGTAACCTGTAAGACCTAAAAACCCACATAACTCAGAAACATTAGTGGGTTTAGGCCAATTTACCATAGCTGAAATTTTATTTTGATCCACCTTCACTCCTTGAGGAGTGACAATATGTCCCAGATACTCTATCTCCTGTAACCCAAAAGCACATTTAGAGAGTTTGACGGTAAATTGGTGTTGTCTCAGGGTTTGAAGCACTGTATGGACATGTCCAAGGTGAGTGGTCCAATCTGGGCTGTAGATGAGAATATCATCGAAAAAGACCAAAACAAATTTGCGGAGGTAGGGACGAAAGATAGAGTTCATAATTGCTTGAAAGGTTGATGGTGCATTACATAAGCCAAAGGGCATGACAAGATATTCGTAATGACCGTTATGAGTACGGAAAGCAGTTTTAGGAATATCTGCAGAATGAACTCGTACCTGGTGAAATCCCGCTCGAAGGTCTAGTTTGGTAAAATATTTTGCTCAGTGGAGTTCATCGAGCATATCATCGACAGTGGGGATTGGAAATCTGTCTTTGATGGTAACAGAGTTGAGTGCTCGGTAATCAGTGCAAAACCGCCAAGACCCATCTTTCTTTTTCACTAACAGAACAAGAGAAGAGAACGGGCTTGTACTTGACCTTATCAACCCGGAGTTCAACATGTCTTGTACCTGTTTCTCAATCTCAGCTTTCTGGAAATAGGCGTATCGGTAAGGCCTGATATTGACAGGTTCAGTGCCTTCTTTCAAGTTGATGTGGTGCTCTATTTCTCTTGGTGGTGGTAACTGAGTTGGTTCCTTGAACAGGTCCTGATACTGGTCCAGTATTGATTGTAAGTCAGGGTGAATGAATTCTGAACCCTTACTGGAATCAATACAAATAGCAAATATTGAACTGCCATGTCGTGCTTCTTTAGAGATGGCTTGTAGAGATGTTGATTGAATAACTGGTGTCCGTAGGCCCTGCAATTTGTGAGTGTTGTTGTCCCATTGGAACTCCATAGTTAAGTTCTTCCAATTACATGCCACTGTTCCTAACCTTTCCAGCCATTGAATCCCTAGAACCACATCCAAACCCGTTATAGGCAAAGCAAACAAAGTGACTACAAAAGGTATACCTTGGAGGTGCAGCTGAACATTATTGAATTTGCCTTGGCATGCCAGTAATCCTCCATTCGCAACTTTAACGTCGCAGGGTTTGAACGGCTGTACTGGCAATTGTAACATGTCTGCTACCTTTGTATTGATGAAGTTATGTGTAGATCCACTGTCAATCAGTACAATCAGGGTGTAGGAACCAATTTTTGCTGCCACCCGCATTGTTTTGTGAGTTGCCCATCCAGAGAGTGCATGTAGGGATATTTCCGGTTGTTCTTCCATGGTTGCCTCGTCTTCATCACCCCCATCTAGAAGGAGAAGTTGGGGTCCCTTGCAACGATGCCCAGGAGTGAATTTCTCTTCACAATTAAAGCAGAGACCTTGGGCACGTTTCTTCTGCATCTCATCCCAAGTCAATCGGCGTATGGGTGTTTCTGTTTTTTTAACTGGGGAGGAGGTCGGTGATATAAAATTAGGACGGTGAATTTTCTTTTGCCGACTCAGCTGTTCATCTCTCATCCTGGCTAAACTGATTGCCTCTTTTAAAGTTTTTGGCTTAAACATATGGATTCCATCGGCGATTTCTGTTTTTAATTCGCCCATAAACGTACCCACTAACGCCTTCTGCGTCCACCCTTTAACCTTGTTTCCCAATCTTTCGAACTCCTTCTGATAATCTCGTAAGGAGCCTAGTTGGCGAATCTTTGACAGGGATTCGTCAAAGTCTTCGCAGTCCGTCGGACCAAATCTGGAGATCATAGATTTACAACCGAATTCAAAACAACTATTTTATATAAATATAGTTAATAATTAATAGCTGTCACTTATGGCTCATAACTGATCGTGGATGGCTAATTGCAACTAAAAATATTTTATTTTTAGTACAGCTTAGATTAAAAGTAAAAATAAAAATAAACAGAAATAAAAAAGATTTAACTGTTTAATAATTAAAGAAAAACATATTGTTTCATAAGTTTGTTATATATAAATAAGCTTTTTTTTTTTCTTCATTTGTTTTTAGTAAACATTTATCACATGCAGATGATATATAGGAGAGGTATTTATCACTTGCAGATATTGACGTGCATGTGAATGGTCTATTTAAAGAGCCACGTCCATGAATCCAGCAATACAGTTGGGGTGTAAATTTCTATCAACGCTTCAGTCTATGATGTTTCTTTTATGGAGTTTTCTCGTCATTTGTTTATGTTATGTTGCGTGGTGGAAGCATGAGAGCTATAAAACTAATAAGCTTGTTAGAGAGCAAGGAATCAAAGGTCCTCCACCTTCTCTGCTGTTGGGAAACATACCAGAAATGGAGAGAATGGTTTCTCAAAATTCTGAAACTCCACAGATCGATGGTCCCTTAATTGTCTTACCCTATCTCAAGCATTGGGCCAAAAACTATGGTATTTCATACATATTAATTTCCCCTTTTTCATACATATATATATAGTTTTTGTTAACATTCGAGTTTAAGATTTCAGACATACTCTAAATCAATTCTCATTCGTTAACTCCTAGTTATGTTCATCGTATACGACAGGTAAGTTATTCAAGTTTGCCCTTGGTGGAATACAATTGTTGTACGTGAATAATCTGAGCATAGTGAGAGAAATAAATCTGTTCACATCATTTGAACTTGGAAAACCTGCTTATTTACAAAATGACAGAGGAGTTCTATTAGGCAAGGGCCTTAATACTGCAAACGGTGATGTTTGGCATCATCAAAGAAAGACCATTGCCCCTCAACTCTACATGCACAAGGTTAAGGTAATTAAATTTATGGATTTTATTTGTAAGGCTAATTAAAATTATTTGCTTTAATAAAAAATAATATTTATTATACACAGGATATGGTGAATCTGATGGTGGAATCTGGTAGTATGCTAGTTAAAGCATGGGCGAAGATAATAGATAGAGAAGGTGAGGGTGGGATGGTTGATATAGTGGTGGATGAGCATGCGAGAATTTTCACTACTTATATTGCCTCAAAAATAATATTTGGAAGTGATCATCATAATGGAATTAAAGTATTTTCCAAGTGTCATGAACTCCTCAAGGCTATGGGTGAAACCGCAACTCTTGGGATTCCTTTACTAAGGTATGTATATCTTCACCTTTTTCTATACAATCAGTCTAAATGTATTTATTATAAAATTGTTTAGTTTTATCTAAATCACTTACACGACTAATACTCATTGTTATGTTTATGAATAAGATTTCTTCCTATAGAAAGAAATAGAAAAACATGGAGATTAGCAAAAGAGATCCATGGAATGATAATGGACATAGCTAAGGAGAGAAGTGGATCTACATCTCATCAGGACTTATTACAAGCTATCATTGAAGGTTCCAAGAATGGTGAACTTGGAAAGTTAACAGAAGATGAGTTCATAGTTGACAATTGCAAAAATATGATTTTTGGTGGGTACCAATCCCCTGCTGTTGCAGCAATTTGGGGTTTAATGTTACTAGCTTCACATCCTGAATGGCAAGACCGTGCTCGGTTTGAAGTTTTAGAGATTTGTAAGGGACAACAGCTCCTAGACTACAATATGCTCAGCAAGATGAAAGTGGTAGATACATTCACATAAGTAGATATAAACTGAGAAGTTGCACTGCATCCGTATTTTTAATTGATTTTTGTGTTTTTCATGCAGTTAAAAATGGTGATCCAAGAGGTTCTGAGGCTTTATCCAGGAGTGACATTGGTTTCAAGAGAGGCAATGCAAAATGTGAAGCTTGGTGAGTTGAAGGTTCCAAAAGGAATGGACATTTGGATATGGCTACCAGCATTGCATCGTAATCCTGAATATTGGGGAGCTGATGCAGACGTGTTTAATCCTGAGAGGTTCACTAATGGAGTTACCGGAGCCTGCAAGTCTTCACAAGCCTATATACCTTTTGGATTGGGATCTCGAGTGTGTCCTGGACAGAACTTGGCTTTAATAGAATTGAAAGTGTTTTTCGCTGTCATACTCTCTAATTTCAAACTTACTATCTCTCCTAAATATCGACACTCACCTACTTATGGTCTGCTTTTGGAGCCTGAGCATGGTGTGAATCTCCTTATTCAAAAGATATGAGTGCTTTGCTTGAAAGTTGAGCTTCATGTAATAAGTTCTCATGCAATATGTTCATGTACTTTAGTATTAAAAATAATTTCTTGTAAAGAAAAACTGCTTTATGGGTAATCCTATCTTAAGAGGAAGTGATTTTACAATACAACTGTTATGTACAATAATTCAATTAATTCAATAATATTATAATACGTGAAATAAAAAAAATTAATGAGAGAGAAAAAGAAAAGAAAAGAAAAATTAATTCATTAATAAAAAGATGTTAAAAAATTATGGAATAGAATGAGTAATTATTATTACATAAGTTATAAAATATGAATAGGTAATTATAAAATATTAAATTAAAAAATAAAATTACAATTTAATTCATTAATTAAATCAATAATTAATTCAGAAAATTAGTTAAAGTGAAAAATATTAAAATTAAATTAAATTAATTATTTGATATATAAAAATATTTTTAACAAATTTTTTCTTTAATTTTATTTTATATTAAATTTAATTCGTTACAGGATCATTTGATTTTTATTTTATGTTAATAAATATTGTAAATTTATTAATCAGCATAACATGAAATTTGTGTTAATAGAAACATTCGGTACAATACGAAGTTTTGATATCTTGAAACTGTATGGCGTCCTAAAGATTGTCGTGTGATTTCTGAGATTTTGTCATTTGACTTCTGAGATTTGATGTTCCATCTTATTTTTCTAAACTTGACAGTTTGAACTTGGTTAAGAAAATTTCTACTAAGATCTAATCTGATAGGGGCGAAACATTGTCCAAACCATAGTCTTCTTCTTACTCCTTCTAGTACTTAGTCTTTCTCTTGCTCCTTTTGGTACCTTTCCACGGCTCGAATCAGCTTCCAATCAACGTTCTTTGGAGTCTCATCCGATGACTCTTCATCCTTTAGTTTGGTCTTTCCTTTGGACTGCGCTTGGATCGCATCTATTCGAATTCTTAGGGTATCAGTGGAAGCATCCTCCTTGCCCAGGAGTCATAAATAATGCTTCCCCAAAGCTTTGTAATGCTCGAGAGTAGCTTGCAACCTTTTAATGTATTGAAACATTTCTCATTGTTCATATTATTGAGATCTACTTCGTTGACCATAGAGGGTATGTTTTGTCCACTGTCTGGAGTGCAAGAAATGATATTGCCCTCATTAATAGCAATCTTAGCAGCAGCTCGTAAATTGCCACCCATTTTGAGAGAGAAAAGAAAGATTTTTTTTTTTTAAGAGAAAAGGATAAGGGACCGATTTTAATCTGTTATAGGTTATAGGAAGTAAATATGTTAATATAAGAAATAAATATTGATAGATGGGTCAGTTACTTAATTTTAAGGATTGTATAATTATAGGCTTGATTTTTCTTTCTGTTTAGATACCGTCTCGTGTATAAATAGGTTGTAATCTCTATCGTGAAATATAACAACAAACAAAATATTATATTTTTACATGGTATCAGAGCCTCACCAATAGAGATTTAAAGTTTTTTTGAAGACGTAGGGCTCTGTTCATTTGGGTTACCCATAAAGGGTAACTTTTGGAGACTTAGGGTTTTATTTATTTGGGTTACCTATAAAAGGGTAACATTTGGAGACTTAGGACTCTGTTCATTTGGGTTACTCATTAAGGGTAACATTTGGAGACTTAGGGTTATGTTCATTTGGATTACCAATAAAGGATAACATTTGGAGACTTAGGGCTATGTTCATTTGGGTTACCCATAAATGATAACATTTGGAGACTCAGCACTGTGTTCATTTGGGTTATCCATAAAGGGTAACGTTTGGAGACTTAGGGCTCTGTTCATCGGGTACTGTTCACGGGAATTGTTCATCGGGTACTGTTCACGGGAATTGTTCAGCGGGTACTGTTCACGGGAATTGTTAATCGGTACTGTTCACGAGTACTGTTAATGAGTATTGTTTATCGGGCACTGTTCACGAGTGTTGTTACTGTTCATAGGATACTGTTCACGAGTACTGTTACTGTTCATAGGGTACTGTTTACGAGTACTGTTACTGTTCATCGAGTACTATTCACGAGTATTGTTCATCGGTTACTATTTACGAGTATTGTGCACGAGTACTGTTCTTCTAATCCTTTATTTATTTTGATTGTTTTGGGTTGGTTGTCTTTATAGTTGAAGTTAAAACCAATATGATTCTTGTAATGACTAAAATCAATGAATACAAATTAAATAGATCTAATTTTTTAGATTGGAGTAAGAATATCCGCATTTATTTACGAAATATTGAAATGAGTGATCATCTTACCAAAAATCCTTCTACTAATGAAACTCATAGAGATTGGATGAGGGATGATACTCGTTTGTTTCTATAGATTCAAAATTCTATTAATAGTGAGGTGATTAGTCTTATTATCCATTCTAAATTTTTTTTTGTTGAAATGGATAGTACTCTTAGTTATGTTTATCAATATTTATAACAAGTTATTCTAAGTTTGCACTTGGTGGAATAAGTGAATAATTTGAGCATAGTGAGAGAAATAAATCCGTTCACATCATTTGAAATTGAAAAATCTGCTTATCTACAAAATGACAGAGGAGTTCTATTAGGCAAGGGCCTCAATACTGCAAATGGTGATGTTTGGTATCATCAAAGAAAGACTATTGCCCCTCAACTTTACATGCACAAGGTTAAGTAATTAAATTTATGGATTTTATTTGTAATGCTAATAAAAACTAGTTGATAAAAAAAAAACATTAAATTAAAAAATAAAATTACAACTTAATTCATTAATTAAATTAAAAATTAATTCAGAAAATTAGTTAAAGTGAAAAATATTAAAATTAAATTAAATTAATTATTTGATATATAAAAATATTTTTAATAAATTTTTTCTTTAATTTTATTTTATATTAAATTTATTTCGTTACATGATGATTTGATTTTTATTTTATGTTAATAAATATTGTAACCTATGTATTTAATTAAAAGTAATTGCTTTTTTATGGTATTGACTCTTAATTATCATTCAATTATGTAATTATTATTATTATTATAATTTAAAATAAAGTATTTTAGTTTGGCTTAATTTGATAATTTAATAAAAAATATTCATAAAATATGTGAAAGACTATTCAAATTAAATTATTAATTAATTAAATTAAAACAATGATGAAAAATTAAATGAAAAAAAGCTACATTATAATTAAAATATTTAATAAATGTACATATATTCATCACATCACCATGATTCCATGGACAGTTCACTGGATAATTATATTCTTTAACTTTTTTGAAGAGAGGTGGCCCATTAATAATAATAGGAGACTTTTTCAAAAAAAAAAAAAAAAACGAAGCTCTTTGTTTTCTTCTCAACGTTGATTGGTAATTCTTAATTATGACATGAAACGCCAGTGATAAGAGGGCACCACATGTAAAAAGGTCGTTTTTAATATGATTGGTCCTTTTCATCAAATTAAGACATGTGGTAATATAGTGTGTATAAATTTGATGTGATTATTTTGTTTTTCAAGTTATCTTATATTATATAAATTCTTATAATTTTAATATTTTTTACATAAATTTAATAAAATTATAAAAAAAATAAATAGTGTTAAATTTTTATAAATTTTTATGTATTTATTCATATAAAATAGAGTCAATTATATATAAAAAAATATTTTTCTGTTAAGCGGTCCTTTTCATTATCTGTAAGACGGATATTAATTTTACATATCAAGATTCGTTTGTATGATAATGATTTGCATAACATCGTTTAATGTTGACGCTGTCAATTTATATTTACTAAATTATTAATTTAATTTTTATTTTTTGAGGTTTTTAGGTTTATTGAATGGATTGTAAATTTATATTTTTTTTTCTTAGTGTTTCAAATTTAACTGTATGAGGATTCGATGTAGATTTACTTTACTTTGAGTCTCCATTTATCTGGATTTATATAGAATTTATCAATTTGGGTTTGTATGATTTGTATTTGTCTAAATGAAGTTTCGTGATTTTGTAGAAAAATTTAGAATGTATTATCTGATTTGAAATTTTAATTTCTTAAATTTATATTGCTTTTGATTTATGAATTTGTGCTAACAATTACGCCGAATGTATTATTTTTTATTTTAATTAGACTTCATAAATAATTAAATATTTATAAATATATAATTAATATTTTAATAATAAAAATTTTTTAAAAAAATATTTTTAAAAAATTTTTTCAAGCAAAAATGGCATATTTGAACTTAAACAAAAAAGTTTGAATTAATTGAGTCAAAACTTGATTTTGGATTTATTTGGACATGCCATAAAGTTTAAGGGCAAAAATGAGATTTCTTCTGTTTAAATTTGATTTATTAAAATTTTTTCGAACTCAAATTTTACTCATTTCGAACTTGAATCAAGTATTAATAAGTTCAAGTTTGATTCGTTTAGCAAACGAGTTTAAACTGGTCGGTTTTTTATCAAATTTAATTTCGAATAATTTACGAACAACTTTTTCCCTTATAATATTAATATCAGCTTATTTAATGTGAGTGTTTAAGACCCTACTCATGAACTTGGAAACGAGTTGAGTCCACGAGGACTTTTACAGCCCTGATGAGCTTCCGTGTATTTTTTTAGCCTTACAAACTTCCAAGTATTTTCTCAGCCCTAACGACCTCCTTGACTTTTTATAGCCCTGACAGTCTTCCTTACCGTTTGACGGGTTCCCGTGTATTTTTTCAACCATGATAAAGTTTCTGAGCATTTTCGAGCTCCTTGTATTTTCATAGCCCTAACGGCCAATCCTAACGAGTTTCCGCGTATTTTTCCAGCTCTAATGAGCTTCCGAGCATTTTCGAGCTCCGACAAGCTTCCAGACATTTTTCTAGCCCTGACGAGCCCTTAGCCTTTTCCAGCCCTATTAAGCTTCCGGGAATTTTCTTGCCTTGACAAATTTCCGAGTATTTTTTAGCCTTAATGAGCTACTTGGCCTTTTCTAGCCCTATTGAGGTTCTGTGCATTTCCTAGCCGTAACAAGTTTCTGGGAATTTTTCTAGTCCTTGCAAACTTCATTTGCTCACTTGGCAGCCTGTCCTGCCTTCGTCAATCGTCAAAAAGTCTCGTCAGCCTACAATGGGCTTTCCTCTTTTGCAAAAAGTCCTAAATCTTTGGAAGTAATTATAAGAGAAGCGACATATGCCTGTGATTCTCATTGTGAAATGGGACCAATGTTTTTAATCGCATGACCTAGTACATACCTGCCTTGAGGCCTGGGCATCAAATGCCTTAGAAACTTTTTGTGAAACAGGAATAACACTCGGTAGATTAGCCTGGCGTATACCCACTTTGCGACCTGGTATCAAATGCCTTAGAAACTTCTAGAGACTAACACCCGATAGGTCAGCCTAGCGTATATCCGCTTTGCTGCCTGGCATTAAATGCCTTAGAAATTTCTCATGAAGCGGAACTAATACTCAGTGGGTCATCCTGCCTTATACCCACCTTGAGGTTTGGCATTAAATGCATTAGAAACTTCTCGTGAAACGAGACCAATACCTGGTTGATCAGCCTGGCGTATTCCCGCCTTGAGACTTATCATGAAATGTTGTAAAAATATCTTATAAAGTGGGGCTAACACCTGGTGTAATACCCGGCTAGACTCCGGTATCGGAATTCCTACCGTCCGGTGGAATCTCGGGTGTCGGAGACTTCTAGAAGGGTAAAACCA
This sequence comes from Manihot esculenta, assembly GCF_001659605.2. Taxonomy (NCBI): domain Eukaryota; kingdom Viridiplantae; phylum Streptophyta; class Magnoliopsida; order Malpighiales; family Euphorbiaceae; genus Manihot; species Manihot esculenta. Next base: position 5,041,910 of record NC_035164.2, on the reverse strand, counting down.
TGTTTTTATAAAATGTTTTAATGCATTTTTATGTTTTTAAGCAAGAAAGAAAATGAGTTTTTGCATGAAATAGCATTGGAGGAAAACTCGAGTTCGGTCGCCGAACCTCAAGTTCGGCCGCCGAACATGCATGCGCTTCAGAAGTGCTTTAGGCCCCCGAAGGCATAAGTGAGGGAAGTCCAGGTTCGGCCGCCGAACCTTATGTTCGGCCGCCGAACATGGCATGCATGCGGAGGCACGTTAGGCCCCCGAAAGTGGCCTGGCCAGCCACCTATAAAGGGGTCCCCATGTCCGAACGGGTGAGCTTTTTCTCCCCATTTTCGGCCAAGGTGAGTCTCCGCCGCTCTCATGCCGATCTTGAGTTCTTCCTTCAAATCTTCCATGATTTTTATGAGTTTTCACCTTTGTTTCGAAGATTTTTAAGCAAATAGCAAGTTTTGGAGCTTGGAGGTTCAAGGAACTCGATCTCTCCCATCTCCGAGCTAGGATCGTTTTTCCTCTCGATCTTCAAGAGGTAAGAGCCGATCTTGAGCTCATTATATGTTTTAAACAAGTTTCAAGTTGATTCTTGGGGTAGAAATGCATGCTTAGGTTAGTTGAGCTTTGCTAGGTTTTGTGTTGTGTTTATGGATAATGTAGGTTGCTGAGTTACTTTTGATGTGTTGTAGTTGGGGTTTAGGATAGTTTGAAGCCCCTAGGAGTTTTATATATGTGTTTATGCATGTTTTGGTTGAGTTGTATGCATGATTGAAGGTTTTGGGAGGCAAATGTGCATAAGAGCCGAGTTTCTGCCACTTTAGGAGAAACTCAGGTTCGGCAGCCGAAGGGACTTTCAGCCGCCGAACCTGCCTGTGGAGGCAAGCTTTCGGCTGCCGAAGCCTGCCCCCGAAAGTGGACTTTCGTCTCTGGAGGGGACTTTCGGCCGCCGAAGGTGCCGCCGAACATGCATGAGTTTCGCCTCTGGAGAGAACCTTTGGCCGCCGAAAGTGCCGCCGAAGGTGCATGACTTTCGGCTCTGGAGGGACTTTCGGTCGCCGAACCTACCGCCGAAAGTGCCCTGTTCAGCCCTCCTTTGCATGAATTCTTTGATTGTTTTGAGGTATTTTAGGGGGTTTTTGGGGGATATTTTTAGAGTCATGTTCTAGTATGTTTGGTCCCTTATTTGAGTCCACCTGTGTAGGTTCGGACCCAAGGAACCGAGGACCCCAGCAGTGAGTCAGCTGCTTCAGTTCATTGTCAGAGTTAGCCTGAGGTGAGTAAAATAAACCTTATGTTTTAAATTAATGCAAGTTTTAGCATGAATCATGCATCATGAATGCCATGTGATATAATAGGTTGTTGCATTAGAATCCACGAATATGTTGCACTGCATTCTTTGTTGTGGATGTGAGTGAATGCTGTATGATCCAATTAGTCCCTGAGGAAAGACCATGACCCCATTCTACGGCCTGGCATGGTATGAAAGACCAAGACCCCATTCTACGGCCTAGCACGGTATGAAAGACCAGGACCCCATTCTACGGCCTGGCACGGATATGATGCTGGGACTAGTTGGTGACAGGTTCACCCTTAATGTGATTTGTCTGTGATATGATGCATTACATGATGGCATATGTTTTAAATGTTTTAGTATTCTACTCACTGGGCTCTAGTAGCTCACCCCTTTCCCTATATTCCCCAGGTTTGCAGGTACGGGCTAGTTCAGGGAGTCAAGAAGAGTAAAGTCTTGTGAATTGTAATAGATAGATGTGGACATGATGATTTGTAAAATGATGTAAGGTTATAAACAGTCATGTTATGTAATATTGATACTGAGGATTAGAATTGTGCTTGACCATAGTATGTTTGAATAATCCCATGTATATACATGATCTATATTTTATGATGTTTATGTTCAACCAAGCTTGATGTTTGATGAGATACCCCATAGGAGCATGTGATGAGACTCCAATGTGTGGTTTATGTTTATGTTTATGTGCATGCACAGGTTGGGCTTGGTAAAAGAAAAGAAAAAGTTCTCATGTTTATGTATATGTGTGATCATGTATGGGATTTGGCAGGTATTAAGGATGTATGTTTGGCTTGCTACGGGTTCCGGCGACCTTATGCCGATCTGGATCCTAGCGCCGGTAGCGGTCCGGTTTCCGTATCGTTACAGAGTGGTATCAGAGCCCTAGGTTCATATGGTCGGACCTAGAGTGTCGGGCTCATAGATATTCTAGAAGGTCAAGCACAATAGGATGATCATGTCCACTAGGATAGGATAAAGAGTCCTGTCTTGAATGATGATGTGAAATGCCATGATTATATGCATGTGCATTAATGTTATGCTATGATATGTGATGTATGTGATGCGGGTTCATGTGTTTGCACATGAACCATTTGATGCTAATGTTCTATGTGATGTGTACTGTTTTTCAGAAAACAGGATGAGAGGAACTCGTCGATCTGCAAGATTGACTGGAGTACCACCCCAGGACGAGGCCACTGATGCCCGTCCTCCTGCATTGCCTAGGGCAATGTCAAGTAGGTCCAGCAAAGAAAGAGCAGTAAGAGACCCTAGAAGGTCTTTGGATCTGGGTAGAAGCAGATCAGTGAGGGGAACAGTGCAAGGGGATATGTCAGAGGATGTGGGGAATCAGATGGATGTGGATCAGAGGAGGGATGGCAGTCTCGGAGTAAGTATGTCGGAAGAGGGGATGGGAGAGTCCCAAGGAGGCACTCAGGCCTCGGGGTTTGTTCAGCCACCTTACTACCCACCCTTTTCATATAATCCCGGGTATTCGATGGGAGGTACATCGGATTACCCCAGTTTTAACCCTTATCACTCTTAGATGCCATACCCACCTTTCTACCCACCGTACCCATAGTACCCTATGTACCCACCCCCATCCTACCATCCAGGTAAAGCAAACCCTACCCCAGGGGATGCTGCACCTCCTCCACCACCAGCAGCACCTACTGTCCCAGAAACTCAAATGCCTAAACCTAGCTCATCTGGGGGGAGCAAGGTCAAGATGACCGATTACATGAAACTGGTGATGACCCGTTTGTGTACCTCGAGAGGGTCAAGACAATTACAGATGAGATAGGAGCTGATGACAGTAGAGCCATTCAGATGGCTGGGTTCACACTAAAATGCAAGAAGGCCCGAGAGTGGTTTAAGAACTATGTAAACCCGAGATTGGACAGCCTATCATGGGAGGAGTTTGCAAATGAGTTTGCAGGATGGGCTTTCCCTGACAGTTCAAGAGAATTGAAGATGATTGAGTTTGAGCAGCTGAGGCAAACGGATGAGATGAGTGTGAATGAGTATACAGACAGATTCTTGGAGCTGTTGCCATTTGCTGGGCAGAATCTGGATACAGATCAGAAAAAGTCAAGGAGGTATATCATGAAGCTCCATTACAGGTATTCCTCCTTGATTCAGTCAGCAGAGAGGGAGAGTTTCCATGCCATAGTGGATATGGCTCGGAGGATGGAGGCTAGTGCAATAATCGAGGGGAAAGTCAAGCAGTCAGTGGCACAGCCTTCTGGTTCCAAGACCCCAGGTGGGGGAAAGTTGGACCCTTCTTCTCTGAATTCAGACAGTAAGAGATGGAGTAAAGCCAAGTCTAAGAAGAACAAGTTCTGGAGCAAGATCAAGTCTGGTCTGGGATTAGGAAGTGGCTCAAGCTCTGGTGCAGATAATGCAGTATGCAAGAAGTGTGGGAAGCCGCACAAAGGAGTATGTCTTGTTGGGACGACAGCCTGCTTCAGATGTGAGCAGGAGGGACACATGACACGGGAGTGTCCTAGGACAGCTTTTGTGGCACAGTCTCAGCAGACAGCTTCAGGTAGTGTGGCACAGCCAGTAGCTCCAGCCGCGACTCAAGCTAGTGGCAGAGGCAGAGGGAGAGGGGCAGCCTCTTCTTCAGCGAGATTCAGGGGTGAGGGTCCATCAGCTCCGGCACGGATCTTCACCATGACTCAGTAGGAGGCAAACACATCCAAAACCGTGGTGTCAGGTAATCTCATCATTGGTTGTTCCGATGTGTATGCATTATTGAACCCTGGTGCATCTCATTCTTTCATTGCTCCGAGGGCTGTCGAGAGGTTGGGATTGATGGTCTCTGGGTTAGAGTGTCCCCTATGGGTCAGTGGACCCAAGTGTGACCCGTCAGTGGCAGAGTCAGTCTGCCAGTGTAGTCCAGTTTTTGTGGAGGGAAGATGCCTGTCCGCCGACCTTGTGGTTCTAGATTTGACAGATTTTGACGTCATTCTAGGGATGGATTGGCTATCTACCCATGGTGCTATCTTGGATTGCAGAGACAAGGTAGTCAGGTTCAGATGTCAGGATGGGTCAGAGGTTGTCTTCAGAGGAGACAGGAGGGGTACACCTAGAGGTTTGATATCAGCCCTACAGGCTCGTAGGCTCCTCAGGAGGGGTTGTCAGGGTTTTCTAGCTCATGTGAGAGAGCTGGATAGTCATGTCAGAGAGCCCGCCTCGATGCCAGTGGTCAGAGAGTTTTTAGATGTGTTCCCAGACGAGCTGCCAGGTTTACCACCTGCTAGGGAGATAGAGTTCGAGATAGAATTGATGCCTAGAACCAGACCGACCTCTATCCCTCCCTACAGGATGGCACCAGCAGAATTGAAGGAGCTTAAGGAGCAGTTGCAAGAGCTGGTAGACAAGGGCTTCATCCGACCGAGTACCTCACCTTGGGGTGCTCCAGTATTGTTTGTGAAAAAGAAGGATGGATTCCTCAGACTTTGTATCGACTACAGGCAGTTGAACAAGGTCACTACCAAGAATAAGTACCCGTTGCCAAGAATCGACGATCTATTCGACCAGCTAGCAGGAGCAGGTTGTTTCTCCAAGATAGATCTGAGATCAGGGTACCATCAGCTGAGGATAAGGGAAGATGATGTACCGAAGACAGCTTTCAGGACCAGATATGGGCATTATGAGTTCCTTGTGATGCCGTTCGGGTTAACCAATGCCCCTACAGCATTCATGGATCTCATGAACAGAGTGTTTAGCCAGTACCTGGATCACTTTGCTATTGTCTTCATAGATGATATCTTAGTGTATTCCAGGAATGGAGAGGAGCATGCCCATCATCTGAGGTCAGTTCTGCAGACTTTGAGGAAACACGGCTTGTATGCCAAGTTCTCTAAATGTGAGTTCTGGCTGAGGAGCATATCATTCTTGGGGCACGTTGTGTCAGAAAATGGGATAGAAGTGGACCCCAAGAAAGTAGAAGCTGTGGCTAACTGGCCTAGACCCACTTCAGTGACAGAGATCAGGAGTTTCTTGGGTTTGGCAAGTTACTACAGGAGGTTCGTTCAGGACTTCTCAAAAATTGCAGCTCCTTTGACCAGATTAACCAGGAAGAATCAGAAGTTTGTGTGGACCAACCAGTGCGAAGAGAGTTTTGAAGAGCTTAAGACGAGGTTAACGTCAGCACCGGTGTTAGCTTTGCCTAACAGTCAGGAGAATTTCACAGTGTTCTGTGATGCATCCCGAGTGGGATTGGGTTTTGTGCTAATGCAGAATGAAAGGGTGATTGCTTATGCTTCTAGGCAGCTGAAGAAGCATGAGTTGAATTACCCTACACATGACCTAGAAATGGCAGCCGTAATCTTTGCACTCAAGATGTGGAGGCATTACCTTTATGGGGTAAAATGTGAGATCTTCACCGATCATAAAAGCCTGCAGTACATCCTGAGTCAAAGAGATTTGAACTTGAGACAGAGAAGATGGGTAGAGCTGCTGAGTGATTATGATTGCAAGATTCAGTACCATCCGGGTAAGGCGAATGTGGTGGCAGACGCCCTAAGCCGGAAATCACTAGGCAGCTTATCCCACATCACGGCTGAGAGGAGACCGGTGGTGAAAGAGTTTTACAAGCTCATTGAGGAAGGTCTACAGCTAGAGTTGTTTGGTACAGGTGCTTTGATAGCCCAGATGAGAGTGACACCTGTGTTCCTGGAGCAAGTGGCTCAAAAACAACATGAGGACCCAGAGTTAGTAAAGATTGCCAGGACGGTTCAGTCAGGCAAGAATGAAGAGTTCAGATTCGACAGCAAGGGGATCCTCCGCTATGGGAATAGACTATGTGTAATACCCGGCTAGACTCCGGTATCGGAATTCCTATCGTCTGGTGGAATCTCGGATGTCGGAAGCCTCTAGTAGGGTAGAAACATGTTTTCATAAAATGTTTTAATGTTTTTCATAATTTTAAATGAAAAGGAAATGAGTTTTTGCATGAAAACAACCTTAGAGGAAAACTCAGGTTCGGCCGCCGAAACTCAAAGTTCGGCCGCCGAACATGCATGCATTTCGGGTGAGCCTTAGGCCCCCGAAGGCATAAGTGAGGGAAGTCCAGGTTCGGCCGCCGAACCTCAAGTTCGGCCGCCGAACATGGCATGCATGCGGAGGCACGTTCGGCCCCCGAACGTGGCCTGGCCAGCCACTATAAAAAGGTCCCTTAGCCGAAAACGGGCGAGTTTTCTCCCCATTGTCGGCCAAGGTGAGCTCTCCGCCGTTCCTCACCAATCTTGAGTCTTTTCCTTCAGATCTTTCAAGATTTTCACAAGTTTTTACTTCCTTTTGAAGATTTTCAAGTTTTGAGCAAGTTTTGAACTTGGAGACCCTCTCTCCCAACTCCAAGTTAGATCGCCTCTACTCTCGATCTTTAAGAGGTAAGAGTCGATCTCTAGCTTACATTATGTTTTAAACAAGTTTTATGCAAGTTCATGGGGTAGAAAATGCATGAGTAAGCTTATGTTGAGTTTATGGGTTTTTGGTGAGTTTTTTAGCAATGTGGCTTGTAATGTGTGTTTGATGTGTTGTAGTGGGGGTTTAAGGTAGTTTGAGACTCCTAGGAGCTTGTATGCATGTTTTGGTTGAACTATATGCATGATTGAAAGATTTGGGAGGCAAATGTGCATAAAGGAGCCAAGTTTCTGCCCTTTGGCAGAAACCAGGTTTGGCAGCCGAAGCAACTTTCGGCCGCCGAACATGGCTGGGGAGGCAGGCCTTTCGGCTGCCGAAGTTGCCCCCGAAAAGAGACTTTCGTCTCTGTCTGGGACTTTCGGCCGCCGAAGGTGCCGCCGAACCTGCCTGGGTTTCGGCTCTGGAGGGACTTTCGACCGCCGAAGGTGCCGCCGAACCTACCCTGTCCAGCCTTCCTTTGCATGTTTTTGCATGATTGTTTTGAGGTGTTTTAGGGGGTTTTGGGGGATGTTTGAGAGTTATGTTCTAGTATGTTGGTCCCTCATTTGAGTCCACCTATGTAGGTTTGGACCCGAGGAACCGAGGACCTCAGTAGTGAGTCAGCTGCTTCAGTCAGTGTCAGAGCTAGCCAGAGGTGAGTGGAATGACTCTTATGCTTTTAAATAAATAAATCAGTTTTGAGCATGTTCATGCATCACGGATGCCATGTGATATTCTAGGTTGTTTGCATTAGAAATCACGAATATGTTGCATTGCATAATATGTTATTGATGTGGATGAATGTTGAATGATCCATTAGTCCTCATATGTTATGACATGATGATATGATATGGAAGTCCAGATGTGGCCTGCACTACGCCCCTGGCACTATGTAAGAGAAAGACCGGATGTAGCCTGCACTACGCCCCCGGCACCATGGATTATGTATGTTATGTTATGTTATGTATAAGGGAAAGACCAGGTGTGGCCTGCACTACGCCCCTGGCCTGATTGGAATATGTAGAGGGCTAAATGGTGACAAGTTCATCCTTGATATGATTAGTTGTGATGTGATGCATTTCATGTTATCATATGTTTTAAATGCTTTATTATTCTGCTCACTGGGCTCTAGTAGCTCACCCCTCTCCCAAATTCCCCAGGTTTGCAGATACGGGTTAGACAGAGAAGTCAAGAAGAGTAATGAAGTCTTATGTATGTAATAGTTAGAATGTGGACATGACAGATTGTATAATGATGTATAGATATGTAATGTAACGATATTAAGGATAGAAATGTGCTTGACCATAGTTTATTGTAATCCCTTTTGATGCATGATCTTTGATGTTTTATGAATATAGATGTTTAGCCAACTCAACACATGTTATGCCACCCATTGGGGGCATTGATGAGATCCCACTGAGGGGTCAAGTTCATGATTATGGAAATGTTCAGTGCATGCACAGGTTGAGTTTGGTGTATGATAGAATGTATGAAAGAAAAGTTTCAATTTTTATGTATATTGTTGATCATGTATGGGATTTAACAGGTTTACAGGTTGCATGTCAGGCTTGCTACGGGTCCCGGCGGCCTTAAGCCGATCTGGATCCTAGCGCCGGTAGCGGTCCGATTTTCGGGTCGTTATAGAATGGTATCAGAGCCCTAGGTTCATATGGTCGGACCTAGAGTGTCGGGCTCATAGATGTTATAGAAGGTCAAGCACAATAGGAAGATCATGTCCACTAGGATAGGATGTGGAGTCCTGTCTTGCATGATGATGTGAAATGCCATGATTATATGCATGTGCATTAATGATATGCTATGATATGTGATGTATGTGATGCGGGTTCATGTGTGCCCACATGAACCATATGATGCTAATGTTGCTTGTGATGTGAACTGTTTTTCAGAAAACAGGATGAGAGGAACTCGTCGATCTGCACGATTGACTGGAGTACCACCTGAGGATGAGGGCATGAGCGCCCGTCCTCCAGCATTACCTAGGGCAATGTCAAGTAGGTCTAGCAGAGAAAGAGCAGTAAGAGACCCTAGAAGGTCTTTGGATCTGGGTAGAAGCAGATCAGTCAGAGGAACAGTTCAGGGAGGAGCGTCAGAGGACTTGGGGGATGATATGGATGTAGAGCAGAGGAGGGATGGCAGTCTGGGAGTTAGCATGTCAGAAGAAGGAATGGGAGAATCCCAAGGAGGCACTCAGGCCTCGGGATTTGTTCAGCCACCTTACTACCCACCCTTCTCACAAAACCCTGGGTATTCGATGGGAGGCACATCGGATTACCACAGCTTTAGCCCTTATCCCACACAGATGCCATACCCACCTTATTATCCACCATATTCACAGTATCCAATGTATCCACCTGTAATACCCGGCTACATTCTGGCATCGGAATCCCTACCTTCCGGCGGAATCTCCGTTGGAATATGGAATTCTGAAGATGCCAGAGGCTTCTAGAGGGGTAAAATGTGTTTTCTAAAAAGGTTTTTGCTGATTTCATGGTTTTAAATGAAAAAGAATTGAGTTTTGAAAAGAAAAGACCAAGGAGGCGTTTGCCAGGTTCGGCCGCCGAAAGTGAAGTTCGGCCGCCGAACATGGAAAGGCTTCGGGAGCGCCTTTGGCCTCTGAAAGTCTTGTTTGAACGAGCCAAGGTTCGGCCGCCGAAAGTCAAGTTCGGCCGCCGAACTTGCATGAGTTTAGGGGGCACGTTAGGCCGCCGAAGGTCTTCGACCAGGCCACCTATAAAAGGCCCTCATATCGGAAATGGGCGAGTTTTCTCCCCATTCTCGAGCTCAGGTGAGTTTTGTCCTACCTTGGCCGTTTTCATGTTCTTTCTTCATCTCCTTCATGTTTTCATGAGTTCCATGGTTGTTTTGAAGAGTTTTAACGCTTTGATCGAAGTTTTGGGAGCTTGGAGCTTTTGGAGCTTGGATTCTCCACACCTCCGAGTTAGGGATCACACCACCCTCGATCTTCAAGAGGTAAGTGTAGATCTTTGCTTCCCTAGCGTTTTTATGAAGTTTCATGAAGGTTTTGATGGTTGAGTATGGGTAGATATGCATGTTTAGGTTTATGTGGGTTTTATGCCCAATGTATGTTGTGTGATGTTTGTGTTGAGGAGTTTATGTTAGTTTATGCTCCTTTATGCTTGTGGGAGTGAGTATGCAAGATGGGGAGAGAGTATGTGAAGATTTGGGTTGTTTTGATGGTTTTGGCCTATGTGGGTCATAAACTGTCTATGTATGCTTTGATGTTGTTTTTGGAGTTTAATCAAGTTATTAAGCTCCTTTGTGCATGGTTAGAGGTTTATGCATGTGTTGGTAAGGTTGGGTGTTTGTTTTGGGGTGTTTGGAAGGTTTGGGGGGCTTGAATGCATGTGAAGCTGAGTTCTGCCCTTCTAGGAAGAACTCAGGTTCGGCCGCCGAAGGTGGTTTCGGCCGCCGAACCTGCCTTTGGATGCATGGATTGGCCGCCTAACCTTGTCCCCGAAAGTTGAGTTTTGGCTTGAAAGCAGACTTTCGGCCGCCGAAGGTAAGGATTCGGCCGCCGAAAGTGCCTGACTTTCGTCTCTGGAGGGAAGGTTCGGCCGCCGAAGGTGCCGCCGAAAGTGCCCTGTCCAGCCTTTTCATGGTTGTTTTCTATGCATGCTTAAGTGATGTTTTAGAGGGTTTTTGGGGAGTTGTTTAGAGTATGTTTGGCACCTCATTCGAGTCCACCTGTGTAGGATCGGACCCGAGGGACCGAGGAGGCCAGTAGTGCTAGCAGTTGCAGAGTCGGTTCAGCGTCTGCCAGAGGTGAGTAGAACTAAACATAATCTTTTATGTACGAAATCTAATGCCTAAAGCATGTTCATGCATCATGATTATATGTAGTAGGTTGTTTGCACTAGTTCACGAATGTGGCGCATTGCATTATTTGATGTTGATTCAGGAGGTTTGGACCAAGGCGACTTCAATAGCCCATATCTGTCATTGAGTCTTGGGTAAGTCCTTTGAGAGCCGGATAAGTACATATAGGAAAGTCCGTGTGAGCTCTCTGTGGACTGGGTACCCTGTCATGTATGTGAAAGTCCTGTGTGAGCTCCTTTGGGGGAGCCGGGCACCGACAGAGGGAATTTTGAGGTCATGTCCGATCCTTGAGAGGAAAGGATGCTAGCAAAAAGAACTCTCAGAAACAGGTCCGTGGGGAGTAGATAATTGCATGAACCCCGAGACGGACAAGATACAGTTATGTGATTTCTTTGTGTTATGGCGCATTTCATGAGAGCATGTAATTAATGAACTGTTTTCTCTGTTTCTACTCACTGGGCTTTTTAGCTCACCCCTCTCCCCTAACCCCAGTTTTGCAGGTCAGAGGTAGGCCAGGATGACGTCAAGGGTAAAAGGCTTGTAATAGTATTAGCTTAGTACTTTTAGTGTGGACATGTATTATGATTGATATATTGTAATGTAAAGTTAATTGGAATTATGTTTATGGATTAGTACTATGCTTGGCCCTAAGACTTGGTTAGTCCCTGTTTAGTACATGATGTATGTTATGTCAGATGTTGAGTTGAGTTTGAACCAAACTGGTGGCATGTGTTGTTTACCACGCTATGGTAATGGATGAGGACCCTAGAGGAGGTCTTGTGTTTGTGGTTTGATGCATGCACAGGTTAGGTTCTAGTTCCTTGGATGTAATCCCAGCTTGATGTATGTTATGTTGACCCAGCTAGAGTTTTGTTGAGGGCTCTAGTAAGGGGTTTCTTTATGTTTCCAGTTATGTCGCATACAGGTCAGGCTCGGTATGTACATCGGATGTTCGAGTTTTTATGTTTAAGTTTTGATCATGTATGGGATTTGACCAGGTGATAGGAGGTATGTTTGGCTTGCTACGGGTCCCGGCGGCCTTAAGCCGATCTGGATCCTAGCGCCGATGGCGGTTCGGGCCGTTACAGAGGGGTATCGGTTTTCGGGTCGTTACAGATTGGTATCAGAGCTTTGGGCCTCGTTAGTACGGTGTGTTGAGCAAAGATACTCAAGGATTAAAGAGATCCCACATCGGAAAGAGGTTAGCTTAGAGGTCATAGAAGGGCAAGCACAATAGGTAAAATCATGTCCACTAGGATAGGATGTTGAGTCCTGTCTTGTATGATAATGTGATATGCCATGATGTTATGCTATGTATGCATGTATGTTGTGGTTCATGTGTTTCCACCTGAACCGTATGATGACTGCTAATGATTGTTTGTATGCTTGTGTGTTGTTCTTCAGAGGAGCCAGAATGCGAGGTGCTCGTCGATCTGTGGAATCGACTGGAGTTCCATCTGAGAGGGAAGGTTTGGACACCTTTCCCCCTGCTCTGCCAAGAGCGCAGTCGTGGGGAGTTAACAGATGGGGAACATCAAGGGACCCTGGAAGGTCTTTTGATGTAAGCAGAGAAGCAATAGCTCCAAGAAGGATGTCAGCTAGTATGAGGGAAGTAGAGTTGGTTGTTCAGAGAAGGGATGTCAGTTTGGGAGTCAGAGTACCAGAAGAAGGTATGGGAGATTCTCAGGAGGATGCTCAGACTCAGGATTCCAGGATTTCAGGTTCAGGAGGGATTGATCCCTCCACTTTGAGTACAGCCTCCACAAAAAGTAAGAAGTGGGGCAGAGGCCTCAGAAGGTCGAAGAAGAAGTTTTGGCAGAATTTGAAGGCTAGTTTGGGTTTTGGTGGCTCAAGCTCTGGCTCAGGCAGTTCAAGCTGCATGAGGTGTGGAAGACCACACAAGGGAGTCTGTCTGATTGGGACTAATTTATGTTTTAGGTGTGGACAGGAAGGACACATAGCACGTTAGTGTCCTACTGTGCCCCGGGTAGTACAGTCTCAGCCAGCAGCTCCAGCCGTGTTTCAGGTTAGTGGTCGAGGCAGAGGAAGAGGGTCAGTCCCTCATTCTTCAGGTTCCCGTGGAGAAGGTCCGTCAGCTCCAGCTCGGATCTTCACCCAAGCTCAGCAAGAGGCAGACACATCAAACACGGTGGTGTCAGGTACGCTCACTTTGAAAGTTCTGATGTGTATGTTTTTGTGAACCCTGGAGTTTCTCTTTCTTTAGTTGCTCTAGGAGCCGTCGAGAGGTTGAGTTGATAGCTTCTGGGCTAGAGTGTTCTCTTTGGGTCAGTGGACTCACGTGTGATCCATCTGTGGCAGAGTCAATCTGCCGGTTCAGTTCTGTGACAGTTGAGGGTAGATGCCTTCCACCCGACTTTGAGGTCCTAGACTTGACTGTCTGGACGTCAGTTCAGGGTTGGACTGGGTTTTTCTACTCGTAGTGCTATCTTGGTCTGTAGAGACAAGGTAGTCAAGTTCAGAGGACAGGATGGGTCAGAGGTAGTCTTCTGAGGGGACACAGTAGGGATGCCTAGAGGTTTGATGTCAGCCTGTCAGGTTCGTCGGGTGCATAGGAGGGATTGTCAGAGGGTTCTAGCTCTTGTTTGAGAGTTTAGCAGTCAGGTCAGGGAACCAGCCTCAGTGCCAGTTGTTAGAGAGAGTTCTTAGATGTTTTCCCAGTCTAGTTGTCAGGTTCACCATCTGTTAGGGAATGGAGTTGAGCATAGGAGTGGTGTCTGGACCCGAAACCATTTCTATTCTCCCCTACAGGATGGCACCTGTAGAGTTGTTAGAGCGGTTGTGTGACTTGGTAGACAAGGGTTTTATCCGACCTAGTACCTCACCCTGGATTGCTCCAGTATGGTTGTGGGAAACGAAGGATGAATCCTTGAGACTTGGTAACGACTGTAAGTAGTTGACCAAGGTCACTACCAAGGGCAGGTATTCCCATGCAGGAGGGATGATCTATGGGGACAGCTAGTAAAAGCTGGTTGTTTTCCAAGATAGATCTGAAATCCGGGTACTACCTGTGAGAGTGAGAGTTAGAGTTAGTTTTGGGTTAGCAGTGAGAAGAAGCCAGTTAATGAAGATGAGAAGAGAAGAGAAGAGTAAGGATCAGAGTAGCGCAGCAGAAGATGGATGAGTTTCAGACGAAGTTGGGTATTGCTAAAGGTGTCACCTATTGGAAGAGTGTTCTTAGGAGAACCGGAAGTTTTGACTCCGGCAGTACCCGTGTGTCTCTCTTTTAGGAGAGAGGTTTTTAGGTTTGCTTGCTTGTTTGCTTGCTTGATGTTATGTTTTATGCTATGCCTGTTTGTTTGTGGAACATTCGGGGACGAATGTTCTTGAAGGGGAGAAGAATGTAATACCCGGCTAGATTCTGGCATCGGAATCCCTACCTTCCGGCGGAATCTCCGTTGGAATATGGAATTCTGAAGATGCCAGAGGCTTCTAGAGGGGTAAAATGTGTTTTCTAAAAAGGTTTTTGCTGATTTCATGGTTTTAAATGAAAAAGAATTGAGTTTTGAAAAGAAAAGACCAAGGAGGCATTTGCCAGGTTCGGCCGCCGAAAGTGAAGTTCGGCCGCCGAACATGGAAAGGCTTCGGGAGCGCCTTTGGCCTTCGAAAGTCTTGTTTGAACGAGCCAAGGTTCAGCCGCCGAAAGTCAAGTTCGGCCGCCGAACTTGCATGAGTTTAGGGGGCACGTTAGGCCGCCGAAGGTCTTCGACCAGGCCACCTATAAAAGGCCCTCAGATTGGAAATGGGCGAGTTTTCTCCCCATTCTCGAGCTCAGGTGAGTTTTGTCCTCCCTTGGCCGTTTTCATGTTCTTTCTTCATCTCCTTCATGTTTTCATGAGTTCCATGGTTGTTTTGAAGAGTTTTAACGCTTTGATCGAAGTTTTGGGAGCTTGGAGCTTTTGGAGCTTGTAGCTTTTGGAGCTTGGATTCTCCACACCTCCGAGTTAGGGATCACACCACCCTCGATCTTCAAGAGGTAAGTGTAGATCTTTGCTTCCCTAGTGTTTTTATGAAGTTTCATGAAGGTTTTGATGGTTGAGTATGGGTAGATATGCATGTTTAGGTTTATGTGGGTTTTATGCCCAATGTATGTTGTGTGATGTTTGTGTTGAGGAGTTTATGTTAGTTTATGCTCCTTTATGCTTGTGGGAGTGAGTATGCAAGATGGGGAGAGAGTATGTGAAGATTTGGGTTGTTTTGATGGTTTTGGCCTATGTGGGTCATAAACTGTCTATGTATGCTTTGATGTTGTTTTTGGAGTTTAATCAAGTTATTAAGCTCCTTTGTGCATGGTTAGAGGTTTATGCATGTGTTGGTAAGGTTGGGTGTTTGTTTTGGGGTGTTTGGAAGGTTTGGGGGGCTTGAATGCATGTGAAGCTGAGTTCTGCCCTTCTAGGAAGAACTCAGGTTCGGCCGCCGAAGGTGGTTTCGGCCGCCGAACCTGCCTTTGGATGCATGGATTGGCCGCCTAACCTTGTCCCCGAAAGTTGAGTTTTGGCTTGAAAGCAGACTTTCGGCCGCCGAAGGTAAGGATTCGGCCGCCGAAAGTGCCTGACTTTCGTCTCTGGAGGGAAGGTTCGGCCGCCGAAGGTGCCGCCGAAAGTGCCCTGTCCAGCCTTTTCATGGTTGTTTTCTATGCATGCTTAAGTGATGTTTTAGAGGGTTTTTGGGGAGTTGTTTAGAGTATGTTTGGCACCTCATTCGAGTCCACCTGTGTAGGATCGGACCTGAGGGACCGAGGAGGCCAGTAGTGCTAGCAGTTGCAGAGTCGGTTCAGCGTCTGCCAGAGGTGAGTAGAACTAAACATAATCTTTTATGTACGAAATCTAATGCCTAAAGCATGTTCATGCATCATGATTATATGTAGTAGGTTGTTTGCACTAGTTCACGAATGTGGCGCATTGCATTATTTGATGTTGATTCAGGAGGTTTGGACCAAGGCGACTTCAATAGCCCATATCTGTCATTGAGTCTTGGGTAAGTCCTTTGAGAGCCGGATAAGTACATATAGGAAAGTCCGTGTGAGCTCTCTGTGGACTGGGTACCCTGTCATGTATGTGAAAGTCCTGTGTGAGCTCCTTTGGGGGAGCCGGGCACCGACAGAGGGAATTTTGAGGTCATGTCCGATCCTTGAGAGGAAAGGATGCTAGCAAAAAGAACTCTCAGAAACAGGTCCGTGGGGAGTAGATAATTGCATGAACCCCGAGACGGACAAGATACAGTTATGTGATTTCTTTGTGTTATGGCGCATTTCATGAGAGCATGTAATTAATGAACTGTTTTCTCTGTTTCTACTCACTGGGCTTTTTAGCTCACCCCTCTCCCCTAACCCCAGTTTTGCAGGTCAGAGGTAGGCCAGGATGACGTCAAGGGTAAAAGGCTTGTAATAGTATTAGCTTAGTACTTTTAGTGTGGACATGTATTATGATTGATATATTGTAATGTAAAGTTAATTGGAATTATGTTTATGGATTAGTACTATGCTTGGTCCTAAGACTTGGTTAGTCCCTGTTTAGTACATGATGTATGTTATGTCAGATGTTGAGTTGAGTTTGAACCAAACTGGTGGCATGTGTTGTTTACCACGCTATGGTAATGGATGAGGACCCTAGAGGAGGTCTTGTGTTTGTGGTTTGATGCATGCACAGGTTAGGTTCTAGTTCCTTGGATGTAATCCCAGCTTGATGTATGTTATGTTGACCCAGCTAGAGTTTTGTTGAGGGCTCTAGTAAGGGGTTTCTTTATGTTTCCAGTTATGTCGCATACAGGTCAGGCTCGGTATGTACATCGGATGTTTGAGTTTTTATGTTTAAGTTTTGATCATGTATGGGATTTGACCAGGTGATAGGAGGTATGTTTGGCTTGCTACGGGTCCCGACGGCCTTAAGCCGATCTGGATCCTAGCGCTGGTGGCGGTTCGGGCCGTTGCAGAGGGGTATCGGTTTTCGGGTCGTTACACCACCCCCACCTTACTATCCAAATCCAGCAAACCCTACCCCAGGGGATGTTGCACCACCTCCACCACCTACAGAACCAGCAGCCCCAGTTGCTCAACCTTCTATACCTAGCACAATCAGTGGGAGCAAGGTCAAGATGACCGACTACATGAAGTTGAGTGCTCCCTAGTATGAAAAAGGGGATGACCCGTTTGTGTATCTTGAGAGGGTCAAAGTGATCACAGATGAGATTGGGGCTGACGGTAGTAGAGCCATTCAGATGGCTGGGTTCACGCTTAAGTGCAAGAAGGCACGAGAGTGGTTCAAGAATTATGTGAACCTGAAAGTGGATAGCATGTCTTGGGAAGAATTTGCAAACGAGTTTGCAGGATGGGCTTTCCCAGATAGTTCAAGGGAGCTGAAGATGATAGAGTTTGAGCAGTTGAGGCAGACTGATGAGATGGGTGTAGAGGAGTTCACAGACAGGTTCTTGGAGTTGTTGCCATTTGCAGGACAAAACCTTGACTCAGACCAGAAAAGGTCAAGGAGGTATATCATGAAACTCCACTCCAGATATTCCTCCTTGATCCAGTCAGCAGATAGGGAGAGCTTCCATGCCATAGTGGATATGGCCCGGAAAATGGAGGCCAGTGCCATCGTTCAGGGGATAATTAAACAGTCAGTGGCACAGCCTTCTGGTTCTAAGACCCCAGGCTCTTCCTCAATGAGTGTAGCAGCTTCAGGTAGCAAGAAGTGGGACAGAGGTCCCAGGAAGTCTAAGAAGAACAAGTTCTGGAACAAGGTTAAGTCTAGTCTGGGACTAGGGAGTGGCTCAAGCTTTGGTGCAGATAATGCAGTTTGTGCAAAGTGTGGTAGGCCACACAAGGGAGTATGTCGGTTTGGGACGAACGCCTGTTTCATATGTGGTCAGGAGGGGCATATGGCTCGAGAATGTCCAAGAGCAGTTCCGATGGCTCAGTCTCAGCAGACAGCTTCAGGCAGTATAGCGCAGCCATCAGCTCCAGCCATGACTCAGGCCAGTGGCAGAGGCAGAGGGAGAGGGGCAGCCTCTTCTTCAACGGGTTTCAGAGATGAAGGTCCATCAGCTCCAGCACGGATCTTCACAATGACTCAGCAGGAGGCAGATGCATCTAACACCGTGGTGGCAGGTAATTTAGTCATTGGTTGTTCAGATATGTATGCCTTGATGGACCCTGGTGCATCTCATTCTTTTATTGCTCCGAGAGCCGTTCAGAGGTTGGAGTTGATGATCTCTGAGTTAGAGTGTCCTCTCTGGGTCAGTGGACCCAAGTGTGACCCATCAGTGGTAGAGTCAGTCTGCCAGTGCAGTCCAGTCTTTGTTGAGGGAAGATGCCTTTCTGCCGACCTTGTGGTTCTAGACTTGACAGATTTTGACGTCATTCTAGGGATGGACTGGTTATCTACCCATGGTGCTACCTTGGACTGCAGGGACAAGGTAGTCAGGTTCAGAGGTCAGGATGGGTCTGAGGTTGTCTTCAGAGGAGACAGGAGGGGTACACCTAGAGGTTTGATATCAGCTCTTCAGGCTCGTAGGTTGCTTAGGAAGGAATGTCAGGGGTATTTGGCTCATGTGAGAGAGCTTAGCAGTCAGGTTAGAGAGCCCGCCTCGGTGCCAGTGGTTAGAGAGTTCTTAGATGTGTTCCCAGATGAACTACCAGGTTTACCACCCGCTAGGGAGATAGAGTTCGAGATAGAATTGATGCCTGGAACCCGACCGATCTCTATCCCTCCCTACAGGATGGCTCCAGCGGAGTTGAAGGAATTGAAAGAACAGTTGCAAGAGCTGGTAGACAAGGGCTTCATCCGACCGAGTACCTCACCCTGGGGTGCTCCAGTCTTGTTTGTCAGAAAGAAGGATGGATCCCTTAGACTTTGTATCGACTACAGGCAGTTGAACAAAGTCTCTACCAAGAATAAGTACCCATTGCCAAGGATCGACGATCTATTTGACCAGCTAGCCGGAGCAGGTTGTTTCTCCAAAATAGATCTGAGATCGGGGTACCATCAGTTGAGGATCAAAGAAGATGATGTGCCAAAGACAGCTTTCAGGACCAGATATGGGCATTTTGAGTTCCTTGTAATGCCGTTCGGGTTAACCAACGCCCCTGCAGCATTCATGGATCTCATGAATAGAGTGTTTAGCCAGTACCTGGATCACTTCGTTATTGTCTTCATAGATGATATCCTAGTGTATTCCAGGAATGCAGAGGAGCATGCCCATCATCTAAGGTTGGTTCTGCAGACCTTGAGGGAACATGGCTTATACGCCAAGTTCTCTAAGTGTGAGTTCTGGCTGAGGAGCATCTCATTCTTGGGGCATGTAGTGTCAGAAAATGGAATAGAGGTGGACCCCAAGAAGACAGAAACTGTGGCTAACTGGCCTAGACCCACTTCAGTGACTGAGATTAGAAGTTTCTTGGGTTTGGCAGGTTACTACAGGAGGTTCGTTCAGGACTTCTCGAAAATAGCAGCTCCTCTGACCAGGTTGACCAGGAAGAATCAGAAGTTTGTGTGGACCGACCAGTGCGAAGAGAGTTTTGAAGAGCTTAAGAGGAGGTTGACTTCAGCACCAGTTTTAGCTCTGCCATCTAGTGATGAGGACTTTACAGTCTTTTGTGATGCGTCCCGTGTGGGACTGGGTTGTGTACTGATGCAGAGTGAGAGGGTGATTGCTTATGCTTCTAGGCAGCTAAAGAAGCATGAGTTGAATTACCCCACACATGACCTTGAGATGGCAGCAGTAATCTTTGCACTCAAGATGTGGAGGCACTACCTCTATGGGGTAAAATGTGAGATCTTCACAGATCATAAAAGCTTGCAGTACATCCTGAGTCAAAGAGATTTGAACTTGAGACAGAGGAGATGGGTAGAGCTGCTGAGTGACTATGATTGCAAGATTCAGTATCATCCGGGTAAGGCGAATGTCGTGGCAGACGCCCTAAGCCGGAAGTCACTAGACAGTCTATCCCATATCACGGCAGAGAGAAGACCAGTGGTGAAAGAGTTTTACAAGCTCATTGATGAAGGTCTACAGTTGGAGTTGTCTGGTACTGGTGCTTTAGTGGCCCAGATGAGAGTGACACCTGTGTTTCTGGAGCAAGTGGCTCAGAAACAGCATGAGGACCCAGAGTTAGTGAAGATTGCCAGGACTGTTCAGTCAGGCAAGGACAGTGAGTTCAGATTTGACAGTAAGGGGATCCTCCACTACGGGAGTCGATTGTGTGTACCAGATGACATAGGGCTAAAAGGAGACATTATGAGAGAGGCTCATAATGCAAGATACAGCGTTCACCCCGGAGCCACCAAGATGTATCAAGATTTGAAGAAAGTTTATTGGTGGCCAGCGATGAAGAAAGAAGTGGCACAGTTTGTGTCAGCCTGCGAAGTGTGTCAGAGGGTGAAGCTGGAACATCAGAAGCCGGCTGGAATGCTTAACCCGCTACCTATTCCAGAGTGGAAATGGGAGAATATAGCTATGGACTTCGTAGTGGGGTTACCGGCAGCGTCCAACAGAGTGGACTCCATATGGGTGATTGTGGACAGACTCACCAAATCTGCTCACTTCATCCCTGTCAGGAGTGGCTACTCTGTGGACAAGTTGGCGCAGGTATATGTGGATGAGATCGTCAGACTGCATGGGGTTCCTGTTTCGATAGTGTCGGATAGAGGGCCCCAGTTCACCTCCAGGTTTTGGCGGAGTCTGCAGAATGCCATGGGTACCAGGTTGGATTTCAGTACTGCCTTCCACCCCCAGACGGACGGACAGTCCGAAAGGACCATCCAGACTATCGAAGATATGCTTAGAATGTGTGTGCTGGACTTTGGCGGTTCTTGGAGGCAGCATCTACCTTTGGTGGAGTTTGCCTACAATAACAGCCATCATGCTAGCATCGGGATGGCTCCATATGAAGCTTTGTACGGAAGGAAGTGCAGGTCACCTGTTTGCTGGGAGGAAGTTGGAGAGAAGGCCTTGGCAGGGCCTGAACTGGTAGAGATTACCAGCAGGGTGGTACCCATAATCAGAGAGAGAATCAAGACTGCTGCAAGCAGACAGAAGAGTTATGCAGACATCCGCAGAAGACAGGTAGAGTTTCAGGAGGGGGATCTGGTATTGCTCAAGGTGTCTCCAATGAAAGGAGTGGTTTGCTTTGGAAAGAAAGGTAAACTAGCCCCACGATACATCGGACCCTTTGAGATCTTGCAGAAGATTGGGAATGTGTCGTACAAGCTAGATTTGCCTGCTTCAATGGAAAGAATCCATTCGGTTTTCCATGTTTCCATGTTGAGGAAGTTCGTGTCAGATCCGAGCAAGGTTCTTAGTGAGCCTGATGTGGAGATCCAAGAAGATCTCACCTATGTTGAGCAGCCAGTGCAGATCATAGACACCCAGATCAGAAAGCTGAGAAACAAGGAAATCCCGATGGTGAAAGTCCGGTGGAACCACCACAATATGGAAGAGTGCACTTGGGAGACACGGGAGTCCATGCTCCAGCAATACCCTTATCTTTTCTAAGGTTAGTTTCTTATGTGTTTTATGAGTATGTTATGTTGTATGCCATGCTATGTGCTAGTTGAGGAACATTCGGGGACGAATGTTCTTAAGGGGGGGAGAATGTAATACCCGGCTAGACTCCGGTATCGGAATTCCTACCGTCCGGTGGAATCTCGGATGTCGGAAGCCTCTAGTAGGGTAGAAACATGTTTTCATAAAATGTTTTAATGTTTTTCATAATTTTAAATGAAAAGGAAATGAGTTTTTGCATGAAAACAACCTTAGAGGAAAACTCAGGTTCGGCCGCCGAAACTCAAAGTTCGGCCGCCGAACATGCATGCATTTCGGGTGAGCCTTAGGCCCCCGAAGGCATAAGTGAGGGAAGTCCAGGTTCGGCCGCCGAACCTCGAGTTCGGCTGCCGAACATGGCATGCATGCGGAGGCACGTTCAGCCCCCGAACGTGGCCTGGCCAGCCACTATAAAAGGGTCCCTTAGCCGAAAACGGGCGAGTTTTCTCCCCATTGTCGGCCAAGGTGAGCTCTCCGCCGTTTCTCACCAATCTTGAGTCTTTTCCTTCAGATCTTTCAAGATTTTCACAAGTTTTTACTTCCTTTTGAAGATTTTCAAGTTTTGAGCAAGTTTTGAACTTGGAGACCCAAGGAGCTAAATCTCTCCCAACTCCAAGTTAGATCGCCTCTACTCTCGATCTTCAAGAGGTAAGAGTCGATCTCTAGCTTACATTATGTTTTAAACAAGTTTTATGCAAGTTCATGGGGTAGAAAATGCATGAGTAAGCTTATGTTGAGTTTATGGGTTTTTGGTGAGTTTTTGAGCAATGTGGCTTGTAATGTGTGTTTGATGTGTTGTAGTTGGGGTTTAAGGTAGTTTGAGACCCCTAGGAGCTTGTATGCATGTTTTGGTTGAACTATATGCATGATTGAAAGATTTGGGAGGCAAATGTGCATAAAGGAGCCAAGTTTCTGCCCTTTGGCAGAAACCAGGTTCGGCAGCCGAAGGAACTTTCGGCCGCCGAACATGGCTGGGGAGGCAGGCCTTTCGGCTGCCGAAGTTGCCCCCGAAAAGAGACTTTCGTCTCTGTCTGGGACTTTCGGCCGCCGAAGGTGCCACCGAACCTGCCTGGGTTTCGGCTCTGGAGGGACTTTCGGCCGCCGAAGGTGCCGCCGACCCTGCCCTGTCCAGCCTTCCTTTGCATGTTTTTGCATGATTGTTTTGAGGTGTTTTAGGGGGTTTTGGGGGATGTTTTAGAGTTATGTTCTAGTATGTTGGTCCCTCATTTGAGTCCACCTGTGTAGGTTTGGACCTGAGGAACCGAGGACCTCAGCAGTGAGTCAGCTGCTTCAGTCAGTGTCAGATCTAGCCAGAGGTGAGTGGAATGACTCTTATGCTTTTAAATAAATAAATCAGTTTTGAGCATGTTCATGCATCACGGATGCCATGTGATATTCTAGGTTGTTTGCATTAGAAATCACGAATATGTTGCATTGCATAATATGTTGTTGATGTGGATGAATGTTGAATGATCCATTAGCCCTCATATGTTATGACATGATGATATGATATGGAAGTCCAGATGTGGCCTGCACTACGCCCCTGGCACTATGTAAGAGAAAGACCGGACGTGGCCTGCACTACGCCCTCGGCACCATGGATTATGTATGTTATGTTATGTTATGTATAAGGGAAAGACCAGGTGTGGCCTGCACTACGCCCCTGGCATGATTGGAATATATAGAGGGCTAAATGGTGACAAGTTCATCCTTGATATGATTAGTTGTGATGTGATGCATTTCATGTTATCATATGTTTTAAATGCTTTATTATTCTGCTCACTGGGCTCTAGTAGCTCACCCCTCTCCCAAATTCCCCAGGTTTGCAGGTACGGGTTAGACAGAGAAGTCAAGAAGAGTAATGAAGTCTTATGTATGTAATAGTTAGAATGTGGACATGACAGATTGTATAATGATGTATAGATATGTAATGTAACGATATTAAGGATAGAAATGTGCTTGACCATAGTTTATTGTAATCCCTTTTGATGCATGATCTTTGATGTTTTATGAATAGAGATGTTTAGCCAACTCAACACATGTTATGCCACCCATTGGGGGCATTGATGAGATCCCACTGAGGGGTCAAGTTCATGATTATGGAAATGTTCAGTGCATGCACAGGTTGAGTTTGGTGTATGATAGAATGTATGAAAGAAAAGTTTCAATTTTTATGTATGTTGTTGATCATGTATGGGATTTAACAGGTTTACAGGTTGCATGTCAGGCTTGCTACGGGTCCCGGCGGCCTTAAGCCGATCTGGATCCTAGCGCCGGTAGCAGTCCGATTTTCGGGTCGTTACACTATGTGTACCAGATGACATCAGTTTAAAGGGAGACATTATGAGGGATGCTCATAATGCCAAGTACAGTGTTCACCCTGGAGCCACCAAGATGTATCAAGATCTGAAGAGAGTATATTGGTGGCCAGCTATGAAGAGAGAAGTGGCACAGTTTGTGTCAGCCTGCGAAGTATGACAGAGGGTGAAGCTGGAACATCAGAAGCCGGCTGGAATGCTTAACCCACTACCTATTCCAGAGTGGAAATGGGAGAATATAGCTATGGACTTCGTAGTGGGGTTACCGGCAGCATCCAACAGGTTAGACTCCATATGGGTGATTGTGGACAGACTGACCAAATCTGCTCACTTCATCCCTGTCAGGAGCAACTACTCAGTGGATAAGTTAGCGCAGGTGTATGTGGATGAAGTGGTAAGGCTGCATGGGGTTCCTGTTTCGATAGTGTCTGATAGAGGGCCCCAGTTCACCTCTAGATTTTGGCGGAGTCTGCAGAATGCTATGGGTACCAGGTTGGATTTCAGTACTGCCTTCCATCCACAGACAGACGGACAGTCAGAGAGGACCATCCAGACTATAGAAGATATGCTCAGAATGTGTGTGCTAGATTTTGGCGGTTCTTGGAGGCAGCATCTACCCTTGGTGGAGTTTGCCTACAATAACAGCTATCATACTAGCATAGGGATGGCTCCATATGAAGCTTTATATGGGAGGAAGTGCAGGTCACCTGTTTGCTGGGAAGAAGTGGGGGAAAAGGCCTTGGCAGGTCCTGAGCTTGTTGAGATCACCAGCAGGGTGGTGCCCATTATTAGAGAAAGGATCAGAACTGCTGTGAGTAGACAAAAGAGCTATGCAGACATCCGCAGGAGACAGGTAGAGTTTCAGGAGGGAGATTTGGTATTGCTCAAAGTGTCTCCTATGAAAGGAGTGGTTCGTTTTGGGAAGAAAGGTAAGCTAGCCCCACGATACATCGGACCCTTTGAAATCTTGCAGAAGATTGGGAATGTGTCGTACAAGCTGGATTTACCTGCTTCAATGGAAAGAATCCATCCGGTTTTCCATGTTTCCATGTTGAGGAAGTTCGTGTCAGATCCGAGCAAGGTTCTTAGTGAGCATGATGTGGAGATCCAAGAAGATCTCACCTATGTTGAATAGCCAGTGCGGATTCTTGACACCCAGATCAGGAAGCTGAGAAACAAGGAAATCCCGATGGTGAAATTCCTTTGAAACCACCACAATATAGAAGAATGCACCTGGGAGACACGGGAGTCCATGCTCCAGCAATACCCTTATCTTTTCTAAGGTTAGTTTCTTGTGTGTTTCATGTGTTTTATGTGTATGATGTGTTACATGCCTTGCATGTGCTAGTTGATAAACATTCGGAGATGAATGTTCTTAAGGGGGGAGAATGTAATATCCGGCTAGACTCCCGTATCGGAATTCCTATCGTCCAGTGGAATCTCGGGTGTCAGAGACTTCTAGAAGGGTAAAACCATGTTTTTATAAAATGTTTTAATGCATTTTTATGTTTTTAAGCAAGAAAGAAAATGAGTTTTTGCATGAAATAGCATTGGAGGAAAACTCGGGTTCGGCCGCCGAACCTCAAGTTCGGGCGCCGAACATGCATGCGCTTCGGGAGTGCTTTAGGCCCCCGAAGGCATAAGTGAGGGAAGTCCAGGTTTGGCCGCCGAACCTTATGTTCGGCTGCCGAACATGGCATGCATGCGGAGGCACGTTAGGCCCCCGAAATTGGCCTGGCCAGCCACCTATAAAGGGGTCCCCATGTCCGAACGGGTGAGCTTTTTCTCCCCATTTTCGGCCAAGGTGAGTCTCCGCCGCTCTCATGTCGATCTTAAGTTCTTCCTTCAAATCTTCCATGATTTTTATGAGTTTTCACCTTTGTTTTGAAGATTTTTAAGCAAATAGCAAGTTTTGGAGCTTGGAGGTTCAAGGAACTCGATCTCTCCCATCTCCGAGCTAGGATCATTTTTCCTCTCGATCTTCAAGAGGTAAGAGCCGATCTTGAGCTCATTATATGTTTTAAACAAGTTTCAAGTTGATTCTTGGGGTAGAAATGCATGCTTAGGTTAGTTGAGCTTTGCTAGGTTTTGTGTTGTGTTTATGGATAATGTAGGTTGCTGAGTTGCTTTTGATGTGTTGTAGTTGGGGTTTAGGATAGTTTGAAGCCCCTAGGAGCTTATGTATGTGTTTATGCATGTTTTGGTTGAGTTGTATGCATGATTGAAGGTTTTGGGAGGCAAATGTGCATAAGAGCCGAGTTTCTGCCACTTTGGGAGAAACTCAGGTTCGGCAGCCGAAGGGACTTTTGGCCGCCAAACCTGCCTGTGGAGGCAAGCTTTCGACTGCCGAAGCCTGCCCCCGAAAGTGGACTTTCGTCTCTGGAGGGGACTTTCGGCCGCCGAAGGTGCCGCCGAACATGCATGAGTTTTGCCTCTGGAGAGAACCTTCAGCCGCCGAAAGTGCCGCCGAAGGTGCATGACTTTCGGCTCTGGAGGGACTTTCGGCCGCCGAACCTGCCGCCAAAAGTGCCCTGTTCAGCCCTCCTTTGCATGAATTCTTTGATTGTTTTGAGGTGTTTTGGGGGGGTTTTTGGGGGATATTTTTAGAGTCATGTTCTAGTATGTTTGGTCCCTTATTTGAGTCCACCTGTGTAGGTTCGGACCCAAGAAACCAAGGACCCCAGCAGTGAGTCAGCTGCTTCAGTTCATTGTTAGAGTTAGCCTGAGGTGAGTAGAATAAACCTTATGTTTTAAATTAATGCAAGTTTTAGCATGAATCATGCATCACGAATGCCATGTGATATAATAGGTTGTTGCATTAGAATCCACGAATATGTTGCACTGCATTCTTTGTTGTGGATGTGGGTGAATGCTGTATGATCCAATTAGTCCCTGAGGAAAGACCAGGACCCCATTCTACGGCCTGGCACGGTATGAAAGACCAGGACCCCATTCTACGGCCTAGCACGGTATGGAACGCGAAGACCAGGTGCCCAGATGAGGCCCTGGGGCAATGGTAAGTAATGTTATGATATGACAGGAAGACCAGGACCCCATTCTATGGCCTGGCACAGATATGATGCTGGGACTAGTTGGTGACAGGTTCACCCTTGATGTGATTTGTCTGTGATATGATGCATTACATGATGGCATATGTTTTAAATGTTTTAGTATTCTGCTCACTGGGCTCTAGTAGCTCACCCCTTTCCCTATATTCCCCAGGTTTGCAGGTACGGGCTAGTTCAGGGAGTCAAGAAGAGTAAAGTCTTGTGAATTGTAATAGATAGATGTGGACATGATGATTTGTAAAATGATGTAAGGTTATAAACAGTCATGTTATGTAATATTGATACTGAGGATTAGAATTGTGCTTGACCATAGTATGTTTGAATAATCCCATGTATATACATGATCTATGTTTTATGATGTTTATGTTCAACCAAGCTTGATGTTTGATGAGATACCCCATTGGAGCATGTGATGAGACTCCAGTGTGTGGTTTATGTTTATGTTTATGTGCATGCACAGGTTGGGCTTGGTAAAAGAAAAGAAAAAGTTCTCATGTTTATGTATATGTGTGATCATGTATGGGATTTGGCAGGTATTAAGGATGTATGTTTGGCTTGCTATGGGTCCCGGCGACCTTATGTCAATCTGGATCCTAGCGCCGGTAGCGGTTCGATTTCCGGATCGTTACACCTGGTCTTCTGGCCTAAAAGATTTCCGACTTATGGTCTGGCATCAATGCCTTTGTTTAATGGGTCCAACGCCCGGTCCTCCGGCCTGACGGATTCTCGACTTATGGCCTAGAATATTTTTTTTATATGGGTCCGATACTCGGTCTTTCAGCCTAACAGATTCCTGACTTATTGGCCTAGAAGCTTTTGTTTATATTTTCACGGTCCAACACCTGCACTTCTCGCCTGATAGATTTTCAACTTCTTGGTCTAGAAGCTTTTGTTTATATTTTTCCGATTCAATGCTCGAACTTCTAGCCTGAAGGATTATCGACTTATTGGCTTAGAAGCTTTTGTTTATATTTCTGCAGTCCAACGCCCAGATTTCTGGCCTGACAGATTTTTGACTTATTGGCCTAGAAGCTTTATTTATATGGGCCAGACGCTTGGTCTTTGAAGAGTACTCTTTAAACTTTTTGAAGAAGGCAATCCATCGATTCTTGTCACTGAATCACAACACATCAAAGAAAAATACCTCATTAACTATTATTAATAAAATTTTCTCAAATTACAAATTCTCCATGACTCGGCCATCTAATTTGGCCAGCATATAAGACCCTGGGCGAATAACCTTCGAGACCTTAAATAGTCCCTTCCAGTTTTCACCCTGCTTACCAGACCATCCGTTACACCTTCTGTGATTTGCTTATTTTCTCTTATCATGACGGTTAGTGTATTTGCCCTACACCATTATCTTGCACCTTTTTATATGTTATTTTGTTTATCAATAAAAGAGATTTTTATTATCGTTATTATTTGTTTGCATGTTACATAATAATAATTAACATCCTAGTTACTTATTATTATGATGATAATAATA
The DNA here is from genome assembly GCF_001659605.2 of Manihot esculenta. Taxonomy (NCBI): domain Eukaryota; kingdom Viridiplantae; phylum Streptophyta; class Magnoliopsida; order Malpighiales; family Euphorbiaceae; genus Manihot; species Manihot esculenta. The sequence goes on along the minus strand of NC_035164.2, from coordinate 5,013,920 downwards.
AAATATGACTAGTATGATTATTAATTGATAATCATGAGATGATTATGTGTATGTTAATATAAATCAATAATCATACATACTTGTTAGAGAATAAGGTATTGGATAGACACACATTGAGATTACTACATGGATTATTGTCATAAGTGAATCTCAAGATATTTATATTTTAATCATTTGACTTGAGATTGTCATAATTTCCAACATAAGGACTGTTATATTTTGGCATAACCAAATATTGTCTTTAATCGGATAATCATAAAGGTTATGATTGAGTATAATAGAAATTATATAGAGGATATTGAACAATCAAGATAGAATTTATTTCTCGCTTTGAGAGAGATATCTTCTGGACCCCTCGATAAGTGAGACTGAGAAATGCATGGTCGTGCTCAAATAAATCGATAATGTAATCAATATCATTTGGTTTTATCAGTCTACTTAGAGATCGAGAAATCATAAGTTTGACATTGACTATGACTTATATTCAAACTAGATATCATGTGATAAAGGGATTAATACATGTTTTGTTTATTAGACTTTATTGGACTATCAATTCTCATATTAATTGGGTAGTCATAACGTCTTGTTAGAGGCCGCTTATAATTTATGAACTTTATTGGATTGGACTTATTGCCAATTAATGTGAGCCTATTAGGTCACACACAAAAGAACGTCATTGATGTGCTATGTCATATTAATGTGCTAAGAGCCCTTAGTATAATTAATAATAATATTAATAAAGATGTTATTATTATTAATATTAATTATTTGTTATTATTATAAGATAATAATATTTAAAAGATCTGTAGTCAATTTGTAACTGTTACAGATAAAAAATCTTTTCGTTTTCTTTTAAAAAGGTTTTTTGTAATCGTTTTCTGGGGTTGCAAATTTGGAGCACATAGCTAATCCATCCGTTCAGAGAGCTAGCACTCCAGGCGGAAATGTTTGTGTGGATACCATTGAGGGTGTTCGTTTCAGAAGCAACACCATCAGTCCGAAACAGTTTCTTTTCATTATGTCTAAAAGGTTAGTCTCTTTATCCTTCATTTCAAACTAAATGAAGCACTCAAATCCTGAAAAGGAAAACAAAGATTTTTTTTTTTCCTCTGCGTAATTTTGGGTTGAAGTGATCTCTTGGCTTCCTTAGAATCACTAGGTCCTTCTGCAATTACATAATAATCCCCATAGGTTTTCTGTCAGGGGTGGTCTCATGAGTCGTTGCCTCAAGTTCATATCTCCTCTCTTTCCTCCTCTTTTTGGCAAATTTTTGGAGTTTGTCGTCCTTTATTAACCTCTCAATCTTGTCTTTCAACTTTTTTCCCTCTTTTGTCGTATGCCCGTGGTGTTCATGAAAACAACATCACTTGGTCCTATCTCTCTTTCTGACTCTCTCTAGATTGAGCTTAGTAGGCCACCTAACCTCCTTATCGTTCTTTCTAATCCACATTAGAATATGTGTTCATGAATCACCGAACGGAGTATAATCCTTGTACTTACTTTAATCATCCCTACTCTGGGAGACTTGGTAGCTTCTGTGGTCTCCTTCATATCCTCACCCCTCCGACTTTCGATTTTGCTTTTAGCCCGCCCTTTTGTCCTCTCTCAATGCTTGGACCTCGTCATCCAGCCTGATGCATTTTCTGGCTTTTTTCATTAGCTGTTGGTGTGTAGCTACTAGGTTCTTGATTAGGGAATCCATGAAGTTGGCATTATGTGTCCCTTTCTTCAATGCTTCACATGCTATCTCATGATTTAATTCTTCCACTTGTATTGCTTCTGCATTGAAACATGAGACGATGCTCATTAAAGACTCTCCCTTTCCTTGGCGGATCTTTCGCAAGTTAGAGGAGAGTTTTTGAGAGGTATACAAGTAATAAATTGAGATTTAAATAATGTAGCGAACTGCGTAAAGTTTTGAATCAAATATGGGCTCAGATGTTGATACCATTTTTGAGCCAAACCTGTGAGCATTAATGGAAACACTCGGTATAACACAAAATTGTTGACATCTTGAAGCTATATGGTCGCCTTGAAGATCGCCATGTGGCTATTGGGATCTGCAGTTTCACCATATTTGTCCAAGCAAGGTAGCTTAAACTTGGTTGGGAAAGTTTCTGCCAAAATTTCCTCTAAAAGAGGTGAGGCATCCTTCATGCCAAAGTCCTCCTCTTGTTCCTTTTGGTACCTTTGAACAACCCGTACTAGCTTCTAGTCCACACCTTTCGGAGTATTGTCTACTTCATCTTCTTCAACCTCGGAATTCCCTTCGAACCGTCTTTTAATTGCCTCTGTATGAGTCCTCGATGTGGCGACAAGGACTTCTTCCCTTTCCCTGAGAGCCATGACTGACGCCTCCTCCCAAGTCTTGTACTGCTGGAGAGTAGCCTGCAACTTCTGGTTCATTAGATTTGAAGGTGACAGTTGTCTTCGTGATATGGGGTATGTGGCTTGTTTGTTCGAGTTGAGCGTATGATGTCCTTGCTTTCTTTTTACTTGTCCTACCGACTAGTCAGGTCCAAGATCTTGTCTAGCAAAAATCGATCTGAATGATATAGCAATGTCTTGATGAGCTTACGGGTATTTTGTAGCCTTGACGTGCTTCCGAGCTTATAAGCATTTTCTAGCCTTGACATGCTTTCTCCTTCCTTAACGAGCTTTCAGGCATTTTCTAGCTCTTATGAGCTTTTTAATCTTTTGCACCCCTAGCGAACTTCTTAGCCTTTTATAGCCATAACGGGTTTCCGTGTATTTTTGCAGCCTTAACGAGCTCCTTGTCTTTTTACATCCCTTATGGTCTTTCTGGCCTTTTAGAGGCTTGACGAGTTTCTGTATATTTTTCCAACATTGATGAGCTTCCGAGCGTTTTTTAGCTCATTGGCTTTTCACGGCCCTAACTTTCTTCCTGTCCTTTTACAACTTTGACAAGTTTCCAAGTATTTTTCCAGCCCCAACGACTTCTAACTGAGAGTTATTTATTAAAACTATGGCGAATTTTATGTTCAATATTTTGTTGAAAATTTATATGATATAAATTGTGTTCCATTCCTTCAAATCTAAGGCTTGGTTCATTTACTAAAAATAATTTATATTTGAAAATTTTTTTTATTAAAAATATTTTTTAAACAATATTTTTTAATAATATAATTTATTTAAAAATAAAATATATTAATAAATTTATATAGAAATCATAATAAAAATTTTAAAATGTGAATAGTTTTTATTTTTTAAAAATAATTTAATTTTTTTATAAAAATAATTTTTATTAATTAAATTTTTTAAATATATTAAATATTAAAAAATATAAAAATATTTTTTATAAAATAAACTAAATAAATATTATAATTAGGAGTGATTATTCGGTCAATTTGATTAAAAATCGAATCGAACTGAATAAATCGAAAATTAAAATTTTAGTATTTATAAAAATTGAACTGAATTGATTTTGATCAGAAATCGAATAGAACTGAACCGATCAGATTCAATTCGATTCGATTTCATCAATTTAAATTTTTAATAAATTTTTTATTTTTTAATTTTTATTTTTAATATATTAAAATTTAGTTAAAATATTTTAATTTTAATATAATTTAATATTTCTGTATTATTAAAAATAATATATTATTATTATTAATTAGTTGAATTTAATTTTTTATTTTTTTAATTAAAATTAAACTGAATTAAAATTTTTAAAATTAAAAATTAAATTCAATTGAATTAAAATAAATAAAAAATTAAATTAAAATTTTAAATTAATTTAATTTAATTAATTTTTTCAATTTACTGCATACCTTAATTATAATTATGGATGCTATTGTATTTCTATAATAGGATACCGTGAATTAATAACTTATCGGCATAGAAATTTAAAAGCTATAGCTGCCATACAAAATTATAGAAGCTAAACACATGTGCCACAAACCTTAAAGGCACCATAATTTGAAAAGCTCCATAGGCTTAGCTAGGTTTAAGAATTTTGGATTTTCAGAATATCCAAAACCAAACACTGTTTTTGTGTGAGTTTTGCAAAACACTTGCAACAAATAATGATATATATAATATTAATTAATTATTATTAAAAATTGCATATAATTAACCGTTAATTATGAGTAAACATAAATTTATAGATTTAACAAATAAAACTAATACTTAATATATTTTTTATGTAAACTTTGTATATTTCATGTACAGGCCTAGATTAAAAGTAAAAAAATAAAAATAACCAGAAATAAAAAAGATTTAAATTTTTAATAATTTAAGAAAAAAAATAATTTTTAATAATTTTTAATAATTTAATAAATATTATTTATCACTTGCAGATATTTAAAGAGCCACGTCCATGAATCCAGCAACACAGTTGGGGTGTAAATCTCTATCAATGCTTCAGTCTATGATGTTTCTTTTATGGAGTTTTCTCGTCATTTGTTTATGTTATGTTGCGTGGTGGAAGCATGAGAGCTATAAAACTAATAAGCTTGTTAGAGAGCAAGGAATCAAAGGTCCTCCACCTTCTCTGCTGCTGGGAAACATACCAGAAATGGAGAGAATGGTTTCTCAAAATTCTGAAACTCCACAGATAGATGGTCCCTTAATTGTCTTACCCTATCTCAAGCATTGGACCAAAAACTATGGTATTTCATACATATTAATTTCCCCTTTTTCATATATTTTTAGTTTTTATTAACATTCGAGTTTAAGATTTCAGATGCTAAATCAATTTTCTTTCGTTAACTGCTAGTTATTCAAGTTTGCACTTGGTGGAATACAATTGTTGTACGTGAATAATCTGAGCATAGTGAGAGAAATAAATATTTTCACATCATTTGAACTTGGAAAACCAGCTTATCTACAAAATGACAGAGGAGTTCTCTTAGGCAAGGGCCTTAATACTGCAAACGGTGATGTTTGGTATCATCAAAGGAAGACCATTGCCCCTCAACTCTACATGAACAAGGTCAAGGTAATTAAATTTATGGATTTTATTTGTCATGCTAATTAAAACTAGTTGATAAACAAATATTTAAAATTATTTGCTTTAATAAAAAATAATATTTATTATATACAGGATATGGTGAATCTGAAGGTGGAATCTGGTAGTATGCTTGTTAAAGCATGGGAGAAGATCATAGATAGAGAAGGTGAGGGTGGGATGGTTGATATAGTGGTGGATGAGCATGTGAGAATTTTCACTACTTATATTGCCTCAAAAATAATATTTGGAAGTGATCATCACAAAGGAATTAAAGTATTTCCCGAGTGTCATGAACTCCTCAAGGCTATGGGTGAAACCACAACTCTTGGGATTCCTTTACTAAGGTATGTATATCTTTCACCTTTTTCTATACAATCAGTCTAATTGGAATTTGAATTCAAGATATTACAGTTTAGTTTTATCTAAATCACTTAAGACGACTGATACTCGTTGTTATGTTTGTGAATAAGATTTCTTCCTATAGAAAGGAATAGAAAAACATGGAGATTAGCAAAAGAGATCCATGAAATGATAATGGACATAGCTAAGGAGAGAAGTGGATCTACATCTCATCAGGACTTATTACAAGCTATCATTGAAGGTTCCAAGAATGGTGAGCTTGGAGAGTTAACAGAAGATGAGTTCATAGTTGACAATTGCAAAAATATGATTTTTGGTGGGTACCAATCCCCTGCTGTTGCAGCAATTTGGGGTTTAATGTTACTAGCTTCACATCCTGAATGGCAAGACCGTGCTCGGTTTGGATTTGAAAGGGACAACAGCTCCTAGACTACAATATGCTCAGCAAGATGAAAGTGGTAGATACATTCACATAAGTAGATATAAATTGAGAAGTTGCACTGCATCCATATTTTTAACTGATTTTTGTGTTTTTCATGCAGTTAAAAATGGTGATCCAAGAGGTTCTGAGGCTTTATCCAGGAGTGACATTGGTTTCAAGAGAGGCAATGCAAAATGTGAAGCTTGGTGAGTTGAAGGTTCCAAAAGGAATGGACATTTGGATATGGCTACCAGCATTGCATCGTAATCCTGAATATTGGGGAGCTGATGCAGACGTGTTTAATCCTGAGAGGTTCACTAATGGAGTTGCTGGAGCTTGCAAGTCTTCACAAGCCTATATACCTTTTGGATTGGGAGCTCGAGTGTGTCCTGGACGGAACTTGGCTTTAATAGAATTGAAAGTGTTCTTTGCTGTCATACTCTCCAATTTCAAACTTACTATCTCTCCTAAATATCGACACTCACCTACTTATGGTCTGCTTTTGGAGCCTGAGCATGGTGTGAATCTCCTTATTCAAAAGATATGAGTGCTTTGCTTGAAAGTTGAGCTTCATGTAATAAGTTCTCATGCAATATGTTCATGTACTTTAGTATTAAAAATAATTTCTTGTAAAGAAAAACTGCTTTATGGGTAATCCTATCTTACGAGGAAGTGATTTTACAATGCAACGGTTATGTGCAATAATTCAATCAATTCAATAATATTATAATACGTGAAATAAAAAAAAATTAATGAGAGAGAAAAAGAAAATAAAACAAAAATTAATCCATTAAGTTATAAAATATGAATAGGTATTTATAAAATATTAAAGTTAAAAATAAAATTACAACTTAATTCATTAATTAAATTAATAATTAATTCAGAAAATTAGTTAAAGTGAAAAATATAAAATAAAATAAAATTAATTATTTGATATATAAAAATATTTTTAATAAATTTTTTCTTTAATTTTATTTTATAATAAATTTAATTCGTTACATGATCATTTGATTTTTATTTTATGTTAATAAATATTGTAAATTTATTACTCTGTGTAACACAAAAATCGTGTTGACAGAAACATTTAATATAATATGAAGTCATTGACATCTTGAAACTATATGGTTGTTCTAAAAATAGTCAGCTGACTTTTAAAATCTGCTGTTACATCTTATTTATTCAAACTTGGCAGTTTGAACTTGGTTGAGAAAATTTCTGCTAAGATCTATTCTGATAGGAGTGAGGCATCGTCCAGACCATAGTTCTCATCTTACTCCTTTTGGTACCTTTACATGGCTCGAACCAGCTTCCAATCAACTTTCTTTGGAGCCTCATCCGATAACTCTTCATCCTCCTGTTTGGCCTTTCATTTGGATTGCGCTTGGATTGCATCAATCCGACCCCTTAAAGGATCAATTGAAGCGTCCTCCCTTACTCTGGGATCCATAAATGATGCCTCCCCCAAGTTTTATAATACTCAAGAGTAGCATGCAACCTTTTAATATATTGAAACATTTGCTTATTATTCAGATTATTGAGATCTACTTCGTTGACCATAGTGGGTGTGTTTTGTCCGCTGCTAGGAGCGAAAGAAAATGGTAGCACCCTCATTAATAGCAACCTTAGCAGCAACTCGTGAACTGCTACCCATTTTGAGAGAGAGAAAAAAAGATTTCTTTTTTAAGAGAAAGGGGATAAAGGATCCAATTTTAATCCAAATGAACAGATAGAATTCAATAGATTTTCTGGACAATGAAACTAAATGATGTTGTCAAAATGGAACTGTGTCGCGATTGGTTACTTCGCAAGAAAAAGAACATGAGGTGGATGACCCTATAGTAGCTATTCCGATGCTCAAATCAGTGAGTTGATGAAAAGGGCAAATGTAAAGAATTGCTTAAAATTCAAGAGTAGTTGTATAAAAATGTGTACCTTAGTTTTTATTATCATTAACTTTTACGCTATAAAAAAATGAAGTTAATTATAGCATTTTATGAGAATTCAACTAGTACTGACTAATTAATAGGGGATCCTATCGGCTAATCAATCGGGATTCCTTTATTACAGGCATAACAGAAATTTGCTGGATTATACACGGTAACTTTATGTGGATTTTCGACTTATTCAAAAGAGAGCGAGTTTTGATGAAAAATAAAGTGTCATAGTGTCCGGATCTTTCTTTTTATAGATAAAATTGTGTATCAATTTATCAGACTATTGTCGTGCGGTCTTATCTTACGGTGATAGTTCATAACTTAATTTAAGCGATTATTATTTTACATTATTATAAAATAAAATATATAATATGTAAATATTTATCTCGAACATGCATGATACTATATTTGATTTTAACACTACTGCAACTAATTTTAATAAATTTAAAATATTTAAGCTATTATTGAAGTTAAATTATGATGATATTAGTAAATATTATTTTAAAAAATTAATAATAGGAAACTTATTCTAAAATGTCACTTATTTTATTAAATAATTTATTATTTTAATATAATATTAAAGGTTTATCACTCTTTAGTTCTTTTTGTGAACTTTATTTAATCAAATAAAAAATTATTTTTAATCCTTTAAAATATAAAAATAAATAGTTTAAATAAAAATCACTTTAATTAAAAAGGGAAAGGAGATGAATAATAAAAAGGCTATATTAGGAAACAAGCTTGAATTTGTTTATGTTATGTTGATTGGTAATTCTTTGTTTTCTTCTCAATGTTGATTGGTAATTCTTAATTATGACATGCAACACCAGTGACCAGAGGGTACCACATGTAAAAAAATTATTTTTAATGTGATTGGTCCTTTTCATCAGATTAAGACATTTGGTAATAGAGTGTACAAATTTGAATTATTTTATTTTTCAAGTTATCCCATATTATATATATTTGATAATCTACTCTTTTGCTATAGATGAAATATGGCAAAATAGCTGCGTTAACTAGGCTGAGCATTCGGTCGGTTTAGTTTGGTTTTGAACCGAATCGAATAAACTGAAAACTGAAATTTAGTATTTATAAAAATTAAACCGAACTTGGTTCTTCAAATGGTGGAGTGTTGCTTAATATATTCTAGCCTTGAGCACTAAGTTCTTTCAAGAATAGAAATCTTTATTTTATGAGTCTTTTTAGAAGTAGTTTTGTTTAGCTCTCTTCTACGCCATTATTTAAAAAATTTGAACCACAAAAAATGATAAGATTTTTAAAGGGTATAACAATGATACCATCTACATTTGCTATGTCATCTTTTTTAGAGTAGTAACTCGGTTAAAGGCTTTAAATAAAGAATTCCCTTTCTAGTCCAAACTTGCTAGCAAATGCTAATTCAATAAAGATGCGAAGCAACTCGATTAAATCCAGACCTTTTGTATGGTCCCCTCTTCCTTCTAATTGTCTTAAATAGAATGTTGATGGGTCCTTATTGAGTAAGCTTAGTCGACGTGCAACTGGGGTTGGGCTTCGTGACTCAAATGGTATTTTTCCTTTGTATAATGATTCGAAACCAGACCGCTACTGATGCTAGGATTCAGATATAGGTCATCGGAGCCCGTAATAAGTCTACTATATATCCTGATATATTTGATATAATCTCAAACATGATCTTAAAAGTATAGGAAAATATTTCCATCTCATGAGCTGAAACACGACATGTGCATAGGGGTGAGCATTATTTGGTTCAAACAGAAAAAACTGATCGAACCGAATTAATTTGAAAATTTGATTCAGTTTCTTATTCATTTCGGTTTTTCATTTTAAAAATTTTAGTTATTTCGGTTCGGTTCGATTTTGATCATAAAAAAATTAAAAAAACTGAACCGAACCGATTAGTGATAATAATATGTTATGTTCAATAATATAGAGAAATTAGATCATATTAAGATTAAAATATTTTAATTAAATTTTAAAATACTAAAAATAAAGCGTAAAAAATAAAAAAATTATTAAAAATTGAATCTGATCAAACCGAACCGAATTGAACTGAATCAGATCGATTCAGTTCGATTTAATTTCTGATCAAAATCAGTTCGGTTTGATTTTTATAAATACTAAAATTTTGATTTTCGATTTATTCCGTTCGGTTCGATTTTAAATCGAACCGACCGAATGCTCACCCCTACATGTGCATGCAACATAACTAAAAATATAAAATCCATACTAGAGCCCTCATCAAATGCTCTAGTATGGTCATTGCCTCGGTTTGGTCCAAACAAAACTTAAACTTTAAAATTTTTGTATAATAAGACCATGAATGAAGGGATTATAAAAGAAAATTTGGACAAATCACAATTTTAATCTACAATATGAATTACATGTCCACAACTATACTATTACATTATAACTATCCCATACAACATTGCTGACCTCTCGAGTTAATGCTGGTCCTGCAAACTTGAGGTTAAGGGAAAGAGATAAGTTATAAGAGTCTAGTGAGCAGAAACATAAACAAAAGCAGTTTAATAAAACTTATGATCATATAAATGGATAACATAAACAATTCACATCAAGATAGACTTGTCACCAGTAACCCTCTATAAATTTTAATAGTACCTGACCCACAACAGATGTTTAGGACTTCCTTTTAAACACAATGTAACATAACATATCTATAGTGCCAGCGGCATAAAATGAGTCTCGACATAGACTTTCTCTTACATAATGTCAGAGGCATAGAATGAGTTTTGACCTGGACTTCCGTATCCGTCATAACAATATCATAATATGTTTGAGAGCTAGTGGGTCATCTAACATCCATCCACAATAACAACAAATTATGCAATGCATCATATTTGTAAATTCTAATGCAAAACAACCTAATCATATACACATGGCATTCGCAATGCATGAGCATGTTTAAAATATTTGATTTCTTTAAAATAATAGTTTGGTTTAGTTTTACTCACCTCTGACTGATGCAAGCCTAGCTCTGAATCAGTTATCTCACTATAAGCCTTTACGGTCTCCCAAGTCTAATCCTATACCAATGGACTTAAATGAGGGACCAAATATAACTTTCACAATATTTGACACTACCCCAAGAAACCCTAAAAGCATATAAGAAAACATGTAGAAAACGAGACTGGATAGGGGACTTTTAGTGGCAGGTTTAATGGCCTAAAGTTCCCTTATAGATTCGAAGATCAAATCTTCGGAGGCAGGTTAGATGGTCAAAAGGCAGCCTTCACAAGTATGTTCGGCGGCCAAATCTAGATTCTTCTGCAATGTAGAATCCGATTCAACCTCCACCAACAGCCCTCAAAAGGCTTTCAAACTTACAAGCAAAAGCTTAAAAATATTCCACAACAATCTAGAAGCCTCTAAACAGCTAGAAGATTTCAAAAAAACCCACATGCAAGTAATTTAGCACATCAGCATTCAAGATTCAAAACAAAAAGGGAAAAAGACATAAATCATTACATGCATTCTCATTCCAACAACTCAAACTATACACAACTCATATCTAGCCTAAGAACAATGAGTTTAGAGAAAAACAAACTTACCTCTTGAAAGAAACACAACTACAACAACAAGGAGAAATTCAAAGGAGAAGAAGAGATGAGCTTTGAGGATCCCAAAAGCTAAAACATGAAAATCAAATTTGATTGTTCAAAATAAATGTAAAACTCATGAATTTGTAGAGGATTTAAAGAAAGGTCAAAGCAAAAATCATCAAGAGGTTTTAGGCTCACCTCTGCCCAAACGAAGAGAGAAAAACTCTTCTCAAAATCGAGTTGGAGGTCTTTTATAGTTGGGTCTGCCAGCTTGTATTCGGCGGCTAAATTTGAGAGGTTCGGCGGCCGAACCTTAATGATTTGAAATTTTTTTTTTTCACATTTTAAAATCTTTTAAATTCATTTTATAAAAATCAATTTTACCCTTTCAAAGTTTTCGATTTTGAGATTTTATATTCTAACGGAGATTCCGTCGAAAAGTTAGAGTTATGATAGCAGAGTTTAGCCGGATATTATACTTTGCATCTTCTCATTTCCGGTAGGGGTTGAAGAGTCCAATGTTGCTGAATTAAAAGCCATTTTTAAGATTCTTGATCTGTTGTCACTCTTTGCACTCAATGCAAATTCTTGGGTTAATCTCCTAACGTTGTAGCTGATCGTCTTGCTAAGAAACTTGATTGGGTTGAAGACTTTGTAGGCACTTTCTAATTTGAGTGCTTTTTTCTTTATTTTTTTTTCTTTCTGTATTCCTTAAGTTTTTTTCACTTAGTATACTATTGATCTAAGCTGAGTAAGGGTTTGAGAAGATAGTTTTCAATGATCATATTAAATTTTTTCCTGATTCTTATTTCAATAAAAATTTTTGCTTATAAAAAAAAAAAAGAAAAAACACGCGTCACCATGCAACAAAGCAAATTAGAAAATAAACCACCCTACAGTCAAAGCAAATAAATTACACATGCACTAAACAAATGCCCTCAAAACTAAAGGAGATCATAGATTTACAACCAAATCCAAAACAACTATTTTATATAAATATAGTTAATAATTAATAGCTGTCACTTATGGCTCATAACTGATCGTGGATGGCTAATTGCAACTAAAAATATTTTATTTTCAGTACAGCTTAGATTAAAAGTAAAAATAAAAATAAACAGAAATAAAAAAGATTTAAATTTTTAATAATTAAAGAAAAACAAATTGTTTCATAATTTTGTTATATATAAATAAGCTAATTTTTTTTCTTTATTTATTTATAGTAAACATTTATCACATGCAGATGATATGATAGGTGAGGTATTTATCACTTGGAGATAATGTCATGCATGTGAATGTCTATTTAAAGAGCCACGTCCATGAATCCAGCAATACAAATGGGGTGTAAATTTCTATCAACGCTTCAGTCTATGATGTTTCTTTTATGGAGTTTTCTCGTCATTTGTTTATGTTATGTTGCGTGGTGGAAGCATGAGAGCTATAAAACTAATAAGCTTATTAGAGAGCAAGGAATCAAAGGTCCTCCACCTTCTCTGCTGTTGGGAAACATACCAGAAATGGAGAGAATGGTTTCTCAAAATTCTGAAACTCCACAGATCGATGGTCCCTTAATTGTCTTACCCTATCTCAAGCATTGGGCCAAAAACTATGGTATTTCATACATATAAATTTCCCCTTTTTCATATATATTTTGTTTTTATTAACATTTTTAAGATTTCAGACAGACTCTAAATCAATTCTCATTCGTTAACTCCTAGTTATGTTCATCATATACGACAGGTAAGTTATTCAAGTTTGCACTTGGTGGAATACAATTGTTGTACGTGAATAATCTGAGCATAGTGAGAGAAATAAATCTGTTCACATCATTTGAACTTGGAAAACCTGCTTATTTACAAAATGACAGAGGAGTTCTATTAGGCAAGGGCCTTAATACTGCAAACGGTGATGTTTGGCATCATCAAAGAAAGACCATTGCCCCTCAACTCTACATGCACAAGGTTAAGGTAATTAAATTTATGGATTTAATTTGTAAGGCTAATTAAAATTATTTGCTTTAATAAAAAATAATATTTATTATATACAGGATATGGTGAATCTGATGGTCGAATCTGGTAGTATGGTAGTTAAAGCATGGGAGAAGATAATAGATAGAGAAGGTGAGGGTGGGATGGTTGATATAGTGGTGGATGAGCATGCGAGAATTTTCACTACTTATATTGCCTCAAAAATAATATTTGGAAGTGATCATCATAAAGGAATTAAAGTATTTTCCAAGTGTCATGAACTCCTCAAGGCTATGGGTGAAACCACAACTCTTGGGATTCCTTTACTAAGGTATGTATATCCTTCACCTTTTTAGTTTAGTTTTATCTAAATCACTTGCACGACTAATACTCATTGTTACGTTTATGAATAAGATTTCTTCCTATAGAAAGGAATAGAAAAACATGGAGATTAGCAAAAGAGATCCATGGAATGATAATGGACATAGCTAAGGAGAGAAGTGGATCTACATCTCATCAGGACTTATTACAAGCTATCATTGAAGGATCCAAGAATGGTGAGCTTGGAAAGTTAACAGAAGATGAGTTCATAGTTGACAATTGCAAAAATATGATGTTTGGTGGGTACCAATCCCCGGCTGTTGCAGCAATTTGGGGTTTAATGTTACTAGCTTCACATCCTGAATGGCAAGACCGTGCTCGGTTTGAAGTTTTAGAGATTTGTAAGGGACAACAGCTCCTAGACTACAATATGCTCAGCAAGATGAAAGTGGTAGATACATTCACATAAATAGATATAAATTGAGAAGTTGCACTGCATCCGTATTTTTAACTGATTTTTGTGTTTTTCATGCAGTTAAAAATGGTGATCCAAGAGGTTCTGAGGCTTTATCCAGGAGTGACATTGGTTTCAAGAGAGGCAATGCAAAATGTGAAGCTTGGTGAATTGAAGGTTCCAAAAGGAATGGACATTTGGATATGGCTACCAGCATTGCATCGTAATCCTGAATATTGGGGAGCTGATGCAGACGTGTTTAATCCTGAGAGGTTCACTAATGGAGTTACTGGAGCTTGCAAGTCTTCACAAGCCTATATACCTTTTGGATTGGGAGCTCGAGTGTGTCCTGGACAGAACTTGGCTTTAATAGAATTGAAAGTGTTTTTTGCTGTCATACTCTCTAATTTCAAACTTACTATCTCTCCTAAATATCGACACTCACCTACTTATGGTCTGCTTTTGGAGCCTGAGCATGGTGTGAATCTCCTTATTCAAAAGATATGAGTGCTTTGCTTGAAAGTTGAGCTTCATGTAATAAGTTCTCATGCAATATGTATATGAGACTAGCTTCGTGTAATAAGTTCTCATGCAATATGTATATGAGACTAGCTTCGTGTAATAAGTTCTCATGCAATATGTTCATGTACTTTAGTATTAAAAATAATTTCTTGTAAAGAAAAACTGCTTTATGGTTAATCCTATCTTAAGAGGAAGTGATTTTACAATACAACGGTTATGTACAATAATTCATTTAATTCAATAATATTATAATACGTGAAATAAAAAAAATTAATGAGAGATAAAAAGAAAGTAAAAGCACTTTGAGACTTAGCCTGGTGGAAAGTGCATCCTTGTAGCCTTGAGAGGTTTAAGGTTCGACTCCCCCAACCCCTATTTCAAAAAAAAGAAAAAGAAAGTAAAATAAAAATTAATCCATTAATAAAAAGAGGTAGAAAAATTATAGAATAGAATGAGTACCACATGTACATATATTCGTCACCATTGATTCCATGGACATTTCACTGGATAATTATATTCTTTAACTTTTTTGAAGAGAGGTGGCCATTAATAATAGGGAGATTTACAATTTAATCTTTAAGTATTGCCATTATTAATAAATCAGTCCCTGTATTTTTAGAAACCTATTAAAACATCCTTATCTTTTCTCTCCATCAACAAAATAGTCCTTCTGTCTATTTTTACCGTTAACAATATAGTAAAAGACCAAATTACCCTCCTCCTCCTCCTCCTCCTTCATTTTCTTCTTCATCAATTCTTCTTGCTTCTTCTGCTTCTGCTTTTTTTCTTCTTCTTTTTCTTTTGCTTCTGCTTCTTCTGCTTCTTCGGCTTCTGCTTCTTTTTCTTCTCCTTCTTCTTCTTTTTTCTTCTTTTTCTTCTTCTTCTTCTCCTTCTCCTCCTCCTCCTTCTTCTTCTTCTTCTTCTTCTTTTTCTTCTTTTTCTTCTTCTTCTCCTTCTCCTCCTCCTTCTTCTTCTTCTTCTTCTTTTTTTTCTTCTTTTTCTTCTTCTTCTTCTCCTTCTCCTCCTCCTCCTTCTTCTTCTTCTTCTTCTTCTTCCTCTTGTCCTTCTCCTTCTTCGTCTTCTTCTTCTTCTTCCTCTTCTCCTTCTCCTTCTCCTTCTCCTTCTTCTTCTTCTTCTTCTTCTCCTTCTCCTTCTCCTTCATCATCATCATCATCTTCTTCTTTTTGGAGGAAGAGGAGGAGGGACTATTTTGTTGATGGAAAGAAACAATAAGGACATATTAATAGATGTGAGAAAAGATAAGGACGTTTTAATAGATTTCTGAAAATGTAGGGACTGACTTGTTAATAATAGCAATATTCAAGGAGTAAATAAGAGGTTTTATTTGAGGGTAAAATTGGATTTTAAAATTTTTCTCTCTCCTCCTTTATCTAATTTTAACGGAAAAAATGACGAAAGCACTATTTCGTTGACGGAAAGAAAATATAAGTATGTTTTAATAGGTTTCTAAAAATATAGGGACTGACTTGTTAATAATAGCAATATTCAAGGACTAAATTATAAATCTCCCTTAATAATAATAAGAGATTTTTTCAAAAAAAAAAAAAGAAGAAAAGTTCTTTATTTTCTTCTCAACGTGGATTGGTGATTCTTAATTATGACATGAAACACCAGTGATAAGAGGGTACCACATGTAAAAAGGTCGTTTTAATGTGATTTGTCCTTTTCATCAAATTAAGACATGTGGTAATAGTGTGTATAAATTTGATGTGATTATTTTGTTTTTTAAGTTATCTTATATTATATAAATTCTTATAATATTAATATTTTTTAAAGTGAAAATTAGTTAAAGTGAAAATTATTAAAATTAAATTAAATTAATTATTTGATATATAAAAATATTTTTAACAAATTTTTTCTTTAATTTTATTTTATATTAAATTTAATTCGTTACAGGATCATTTGATTTTTATTTTATGTTAATAAATATTGTAAATTTATTAATCGGCATAATACGAAAGTCGTGTTAATAGAAACACTCGGTACAATACGAAGTTTTGATAACTTGAAACTGTATGGCGTCCTAAAGATTGTCATGTGACTTCTGAGATTTTCTCATGTGACTTCTGAGATTTGATGTTCCATCTTATTTCTCTAAACTTGGCAGTTTGAACTTGGTTAAGAAAATTTCTTCTAAGATCTAATCTAATAGGGGCGAAACATTGTCCAGACTATAGTATTCTTCTTACTCCTTCTGGTACCTAGTCTTTCTCTTACTCCTTCTGGTACCTTTGCACGGCTCGAATAAGCTTCCAGTCAATGTTCTTTGGAGTCTCATCCGATGACTCTTTATCCTTCAGTTTGGCCTTTCCTTTGGACTGCGCTTGGATTGCATCTATCCGAATTCTTAGGGTATCAGTGGAAGCTTCCTCCTTGCCCTGGAGTCATAAATAATGCTTCCCCAAAGCTTTGTAATGCTCGAGAGTAGCTTGCAACCTTTTGATGTATTGAAACATTTCTCATTGTTCATATTATTGAGATCTACTTCGTTGACCATAGAGGGTATGTTTTGTCCACTGTCTGGAGCGCAAGAAATGATATTGCCCTCATTAATAGCAATCTTAGCAGCAGCTCGTGAATTGCCACCCATCTTGAGAGAGAAAAGAAAGATTTTTTTTTTTAAAGAGAAAAGGATAAGGGACCGATTTTAATCTGTTATAGGTTATAGGAAGTAAATATGTTAATATAAGAAGTAAATATTGATAGATGGGTCAGTTGCTTAATTTTAGGGATTGTATAATTATAGGCTTGATTTTCCTTCCTGTTTAGATACCGTCTCGTATATAAATAGGTTGTAATCTCTATCATGAAATATAACAACAAACAAAATATTATATTTCTACATGGTATCAAAGTCTCACCAATAGAGATTTAAAGTTTTTTGGAGGCGTAGGGCTTTATTCATTTGGGTTACCCATAAAGGGTAACTTTTGGAGACTTAGGGTTTTATTTATTTAGGTTACCCATAAAAGGGTAACATTTGGAGACTTAGGGCTTGTTCATTTGGGTTACTCATCAAGGGTAACATTTGGAGACTTAGGACTCCGTTCATTTGGATTACCAATAAAGGATAATATTTGGAGATTTAGGGTTCTGTTCATTTGGGTTACCCATAAAGGGTAACATTTGAAGACTCAGCACTGTTCATTTGGGTTATCCATAAAGGGTAACATTTGGAGACTTAGAGCTCTATTCATCGAGCATTGTTCACGGGAATTGTTCACGGGAATTGTTCATCGGGTACTGTTCACGAGTACTGTTAATGTTCATAGAGTACTATTCACGAGTACTACGAGTACTGTTACTGTTCATCGGGTACTATTCACGAGTACTGTTACTATTCATAGAGTACTATTCACGAGTATTTGTTACTGTTCATCGAGTACTATTCACGAGTACTGTTCATCGGGTACTGTTCACGAGTAATGTTCATCGGTTACTGTTCACGGGTACTTTGTTTATTTTGATTGTTTTGAGTTGGTTGTCTTTATAATTGAAGTTAAAACCAATGTGATTCTTGTAATGACTAAAATCACTGAATACAAATTAAATAGATCTAATTTTTTGGATTGGAGTAAGAATATCCGTATTTATTTACGAAATATTGAAATGAATGATCATCTTACCAAGAATCCTTCTACTGATGAAACTCATAGAGATTGGATGAGGGATGATACTCGTTTGTTTCTGTAGATTCAAAATTCTATTCATAGTGAGGTGATTAGTCTTATTATCCATTCTAAATTTGTTAAAGAATTAATAGAGTATTTAGAATTTCTATATTCAAGCGAAGGGAATATTTCCCGTATTTATGATGTGTGTAAGGCATTTTACCAAGCTGAGAAAATGTAGTCTCCCGTTTTAGTGCTGAACCTGAATGTCGAGTCATGGCAAAAGCCGTTTGTGAAGTTTTGTGGATACGTCAACTATTGGAAAAAGTTTGATTCACAAATTTGGTGTCTGCTAAGTTGTATGGGACAAGTTGATTATATATATAACAAGTTGGACATTATTAACATTTATACTCCAACTTAAAGGGGAGTATTATAAGTTGTATGAAGTAAATAGGTTAATATAGGAAGTAAATATTAATAGATGGGTTAATTGCTTAATTTTAGGGATTGTATAATTATAGGCTTGATTTTCCTTTCTGTTTAGATACCGTCTCATGTATAAATATGTTGTAATCTCTATCTTGAAATATAACAACAAACAAAATATTATATTTCTACATTATCCAAATGAACATATATAATTTTATCTTATTTTAACAACTCATAATTTAATTTGGATGATTATTATTTTACATTATTATAAAAATAAAAGATATAATATGTAAATATTTGGAACCATGCATGATCCTAACTTTGATTTTAACACTACTGCAACTAATTTTAACAAATTTAAAATATTTAAGCTATTATTGAAGTTAAATTATGTTGATATTAGTAAATATTATTTAAAAAAATTAATAATAGGAAACTTATTCTAAAACGTCACTTATTTTGTTAAATAATTTATTATTTTAATATAATGTTAAAGGTTTATCACTCTTTAGTTCTTTTTGTGAATTTTATTTAATCAAATAAAAAATTATTTTTAATCCTTTAAAATATAAAAATAAATAGTTTTCCCTCTTTCCCTTGAAGATTTTCTTATTTTATGGAGTTTTTTCATCATTATTTGTTTAGTTATGTCTGTGGTGGAAGCATGAGAGCTATAAAACTAATAAGCTTATTAGAGAGCAAGGAATCAAAGGTCCCCCCTCCCCACATTCTCTGCTATTGCAGGAAATATCCCAGAAATGGAGAGAATGATTTCTCAAAAGTCTGGGACTCCAGAGTTAGATGGTCCCTTAACAGCCTTACCATATCTCAAGCACTGTACCAACATCTATGGTATTTCTTACATATTAATTTCCTGTATTTATTTATTTAGTTATTTTTACTTAATTTCAATTTTACGATTTCAAATGACTTTAAATAACTGGCACTACAAGAAATGCTAAACTCAAAGTGAAAAAATTTTTACTGCTACAAATATAAAATTTACTATTATAAATAACACTATTGTTACAAAATTATAATCATAAATATTTTACAAGAAAATTATGATTACTGCTAAAATATTATTAATAACAACAATAAATATTACTGTTAAAAGAATTTTTTTTATTAATATCAATAATTTTTTGATTATTATATCTTTTTATATATCATTGATAGTAATTAATATTTATTCATATTGCTGTTATATTAGTTAATTTAACAGTAGAATTAATATCGCTTTAAAATTTTGTAATGCTAATTATAATACTTGTTGAAGTGTAAGTTAAAAATCATCTGACATCACTCAGCATTTTCCTTTAGATTTACACAACAAGCTTCACTTTTTCCATTTTAATTTCTTAAATTATAAAAAAATATTCACTAATGTGAAAAAATCTATCATTAAATAATAAAAATTAATCGTTAAAAATCTCTAACGATAAATTTAGTGATAATTTTATTCCATCGTCATTAGAGATTCCGTCATTAGAAATTTTTAATAAAAATATTATACATCAGTCATTAATATTAATTAGAACGATACTATAATCGATCGTTAAAATTATAACAATAACGATAAATTTATTTTTTATTAATAATAATTAATATGATTTTAGATTATATTTTATTCATTCTATTTTTTACGTGAAATTTAAAATAAATTACATTATTAATTATTATATATATATATATTTTTAAAAAAAATTAAATTAATCGTTATCTTTTTGTCATTAAAAATTATATTTTTTTGTAGTACCCTTAGTTATGTTCATCAATATTTATAACAAGTTATTCTAAGTTTGCACTTGGTGGAATAAGTGAATAATTTGAGCATAGTGAGAGAAATAAATCTGTTAATCACATCATTTGAAATTAAAAAATCTGCTTATCTACAAAATGACAGAGGAGTTCTATTAGGCAAGGGCCTCAACTTTACATGCACAAGGTTAAGGTAATTAAATTTATGGATTTTATTTGTAATACTAATAAAAACTAGTTGATAAAAAAATATTAAATTAAAAAAATAAAATTACAACTTAATTCATTAATTAAATTAAAAATTAATTCAGAAAATTAGTTAAAGTGAAAAATATTAAAACTAAATTAATTATTTGATATATAAAAATATTTTTAATAAATTTTTTCTTTAATTTTATTTTATATTAAATTTATTTCGTTACATGATCATTTGATTTTTATTTTATGTTAATAAATATTGTAACCTATGTATTTAATTAAAAGTAATTGCTTTTTTATGGTATTGACTCTTAATTATCATTCAATTATGTAATTATTATTATTATTATAATTTAAAATAAAGTATTTTAGTTTGGCTTAATTTGATAATTTAATTAAAAATGTTCATAAAATATGTGAAAGACTATTCAAATTAAATTATTAATTAATTAAATTAAAACAATGATGGAAAATTAAATGAAAAAAAGTTACATTATAATTAAAATATTTAATAAATGTACATATATTCATCACATCGCCATGATTCCATGGACATTTCACTGGATAATTATATTCTTTAACTGTTTTGAAGAGAGGTGGCCCATTAATAATAATAGGAGACTTTTTCAAAAAAAAAAAAAAAAAACGAAGCTCTTTGTTTTCTTCTCAACGTTGATTGGTAATTCTTAATTATGACATGAAACGCCAGTGATAAGAGGGCACCACATGTAAAAAGGTCGTTTTTAATATGATTGGTCCTTTTCATCAAATTAAGACATGTGGTAATAGTGTGTATAAATTTGATGTGATTATTTTGTTTTTTAAGTTATCTTATATTATATAAATTCTTATAATATTAATATTTTTTACATAAATTTAATAAAATTATAAAAAAATAAATAGAGTTAAATTTTTATAAATTTTTATGTATTTATTCATATAAAATAGAGTCAACTATATAAAAAAAATTTTTTTTTTCTGTTAAGCAGTCCTTTTCATTCTCCGCAAGACATGTGTTAAGTGAGTATAAATTTTATATGATTATTTTGTTAGTTATCCCATATTTTGGAAGCTACGTATCTTAACAAAATACTACCTGATACTAATTTTGCATATCACGATAACTAAATTTAATTTTAAGATTCGTTTGTGTGATAATGATTTGCATAACATCGTTCAATAAAAAATATATTAGTAACCCGACACTGTCGATTTATATTTACTAAGTTATTAATTTAATTTTTATTTTTTAGGGTTTTTAGGTTTATTGAATGGATTGTAAATTTATATTTTTTTTTCTTAGTGTTTCGAATTTAACTATATTACGATTCGATCTAGATTTACTTTATTTTGACTCTTCATTGATTTGGATTTATATAGAATTTATCAATTTGGGTTTGTATGATTTGTATTTGTCTAAATGAGGTTTCTTGATTTTGTAGAAAAATTTAGAATGTGTTATCTGATTTGAAATTTTAATTTCTTAAATTTATATTGCTTTTGATTTATGAATTTGTGCTAACAATTACGCCGAATGTATTATTTTTTATTTTAATTAGACTTCATAAATAATTAAATATTTATAAATATATAATTAATATTTTAATAATAAAAATTTTGAAAAAAAAATATTTTTTAAAAATTTTTTCAAGCAAAAATGGCATATTTGAACTTAAACAAAAAAGTTTGAATTAATTGAGTCAAAACTTGATTTTGGATTTATTTGGACATGCCATAAAGTTTAAGGGCAAAAATGAGATTTCTTTTGTTTAAATTTGATTTGTTAAAATTTTTTCGAACTCAAATTTTACTCATTTCGAACTTGAATCGAGTATTAATAAGTTTAAGTTTGATTCGTTTAGCAAACGAGTTTAAACTAGTCGGTTTTTTTATCAAATTTAATTTTGAATAATTTACGAACAATTTTTTCCCTTAAAATATTAATATCAGCTTATTTAATGTGATTGTTTAAGACCCTACTCATGAACTTGAAAACGAGCTGAGTCCACGAGGCCTTTTACAGCCCTGATGAGCTTCCGTGTATTTTTTTAGCCTTACAAACTTCCAAGCATTTTCTCAGCCCTAACGACCTCCTTGACTTTTTATAGCCCTGACAGTCTTCCTTATCGTTTGATGGGTTTCTGTGTATTTTTTCAACCATGACAAAGTTTCTGAGCATTTTCGAACTCCTTGTTTTTTCATAGCCCTAACGGCCTTCTTGGCCTTTTATAGTCCTAACGAGTTTCCGCGTATTTTTCCAGCTCTAATGAGCTTCCGAGCATTTTCGAGCTCCGACAAGCTTCCAGACATTTTTCTAGCCCTGACAAGCCCTTAGCCTTTTCCAGCTCTATTAAGCTTCCGGGAATTTTCTTGCCTTGACAAGTTTCCGAGCATTTTTTAGCCTTAATGAGCTACTTGGCCTTTTTCAGCCCCATTGAAGTTCTGTGCATTTCTTAGCCGTAACAAGTTTCTAGGAATTTTTCTAGTCCTTGCAAGTAAGAATGCAGAAGAAGATGTATTCTATTGATGTATATCTGTGGTTAAATACACAAATGCAAAGTCATCTAATCCTAAGAAAAAGGAATTTGAAATACAGATGGTTACAACAGTTTACTATTTAAACTATGTAGTTATCTCCACATCTTTATCTAATACGCCCCCGCAAGATGGTGAACGATTAGTTACACCAATCTTGGACCTTAACTTACAGAAATCGGAGACAGATAATGGCTTTGTTAACAAGTCTGCAAGCTGTTCCTTGGTAGAGACATGACGTACTCTTAAGCTTCCATTTTGCACTTGCTCCCTTACAAAATGATAGTCAATTTCTACATGCTTCATTCTGGAGTGAAATACGGGGTTTGCTGCAACATAAGTTGCCCCCAGATTATCACAATATATAACTGGTGGCTTTTGACATGTAACTTGTAACTCTTCTAACAAATTTCGCACCCAAACAAGATCTGCTGCTGTCGAAGCAACTGATTTATATTCAGCTTCTGTGGAACTCCGAGCTACAGTTTTTTGTTTCTTAGAAGACCAGGCTATTGGGTTTTTGCCAAGAAAAATTACATAAGCACCAGTAGACTTTCTATCATCTTGATTCCCTGCCCAATCCGCATCGGAAAAGGCATGCAAGTCGACAGACGTCTCTTTATGAAGAGATAGACCAAAATCAAAAGTACCCACCAAATACCGAAGAAGCCGTTTAAGAGAAGACCAATGATTTTCAGTCGGCTTGGAAGTGTATTGAGAGAGTTTGTTGACAACATAAGCCACATCTGGTCTTGTAAGCAATAAATATTGTAGACTTCCTATCAGTGCTCTGTATGCTTGCACATCAGAGAGACAACGAGAGTCATTAAGACTAAGTACAGTTTCCTGAAGATGCTTTTTTAAATGTATAAATTCCCCCCCATTGTCTGAGTAAATTGATTTGATCTTGCAACTAAAAAAGGTCTCAACAAGATTTTGAAACACAGGAAATATGGAAGACACATCTGATTTTTGTTTCAAAGGAAATAACCACACAAACTTTGTAAAATGATCCACAAATATGAGATAATATCGAAACTCATCAATGGACGTAACTGGAGAGGGTCCCCAAACATCACTATAAATTAACTCCAATGGAGCAGAGCTAGACATAGAGGATTCAAAAAATGGACTCTTGTGCATTTTATTGCACTTACAGGAATCACAAAAGAAATTATTGTTAAGGACTGGTAATTGAAAATTCTGCAAAATAATACGCAAAATAGAGGTGGACGGATGTCCAAGTCTCTGATGCCAGAGTGGCTGAGAAGTAGAAACAATATGGGCAATACTCTTCGGATGACCTCTTGACAGATTGGGCGGCCATTCATAAATACCGTTAACAGGCTTCCCTTTTGCTAGCAGCGCCCCCGTGTTCAAATCCTTCACAGCAAAAAGAAATGGGTTAAATGTCACCTCCACATTATTATCAACACATAACTTATACACAGAGATGAGATTCTTGTCAAGAGTAGGTACACATAAGACATCATTTAAACACAAAGGCGTAGATTGTGAAGCCAAATGAGCTGTCCCAACATGAGAGATTAAACAAGATGTACCATCCCCAAGAAGAACTGTATCATCCCCTTCATAAGTCGAATGGATAGCCAGATTGTTCAAGTCATCCACAACATGCTGATTGGCTCCGGAATCCATAACCCATCGTGGATCAGTATGTTGCCTATTATTGGTAACACAATTGACTTGTGGTTTCGAACCAACAGATGCAGAGTTCCTAGTATTGGAGTCATTATTGGATAGCCACGGCAACAACTTTTGGAGCTTGAAACATTGTTTTGTGACATGACCTGGTTTATCACAAAATTGGCATTTAATTCTACTCTTTGAGGTAGAAGAGTTGGTAGAGTTACCTGACCATGAGTTCGAAGAATTTCCAGAAGTTTGAGATCGATTACCAGTTGGTGATCCAACTCTGTTCTTTTCAGTATAGTTAACTGTGGTGGGAGCAGCAGGGAATCCAACGTCACGATTCAACTGACTTTCAAAATCAGTAAGTTTATCATGGAGATCATCAAAGGATATTGCTGAATCACGAGCTCGAATTGCTGCCGAAACTTCTTTATATTCGGCAGGTAACCCGTGAAGAACATGAAGAACTGTCTCATTCATGGTGACAGTAACACCAGCGGCAGCAAGAGTCGTAGTAATGGACTTAATTTTCTGAAGAAACTCAGTAATGGACATCGTCCCTTTCTTGGTTAGAAATAGAGACTCTCGAAGACTCATTATTCGAGCCTGAGATGGTTTTGCATAAGTTTTCTGGAGAGTATTCCAAACATCATAGGAGGTTTTCTCGCCAACCACATACGGAACAATATCCGGGGAGAGAGAGGCAATGATAGCACTGCGAAGGAGCTGATCTTGCCGAAATTGATAAGAACTTTTGTCTAGATCGATAGGAAGAGGAACTTCAACAAGCTTGAGAAAATCATATCCGATCAAAAGAGAATACCATTGAGTATGCCACGATTGGTAATTCGTGACAGTTAATTTGAGAGGAGCTTGAGCGGTGGCATTAATGGAAACAAGGTGAGTTTCAGTAGGATTGGTGAGTATAGTAGGAACGACAGATGGGGTAACCGAACTGTCTGCAGAGATATCAGTCGGATTCGTCATAAAGACAAAACAGAAGGGAAACAGAAAATATAGGATCGGCAAAAAAAAAAAACTTGCTGTTGAGCAGAAGGCTTTGATACCATAAGAATGCAGAAGAAGATGTATTCTATTGATGTATATCTGTGGTTAAATACACAAATGCAAAGTCATCTAATCCTAAGAAAAAGGAATTTGAAATACAGATGGTTACAACAGTTTACTATTTAAACTATGTAGTTATCTCCACATCTTTATCTAATAGCAAGCTCCTGGAAAACTTCATTTGCTCACTTGGCAGCCTGTCCTGCCTTCGTCAATCGTCAAAAAGTCTCGTCAGCCTACAATGGGCTTTCCTCTTTTGCAAAAAGTCCAAAATCTTTGGAAGTAATTATAAGAGAAGCGACATATGCCTGTGATTCTCATTGTGAGATGGGACCAATGTTTTTAATCGCATGACCTAATTCATACCTGTCTTGAGGCCTGGGCATCAAATGCCTTAGAAACTTCTTGTGAAACAGGAATAACACCCGGTAGATTAGCCTGGCGTATACCCATTTTGCGACCTGATATCAAATGCCTTAGAAACTTGTCGAGACTAATACCCGATAGGCCAGCCTAGCGTATATCCGCTTTGCTGCCTGGCATTAAATGCCTTAGAAACTTCTCGTGAAGCAGAATTAATACTCAGTAGGTCAGCCTGCCTTATACCCATCTTGAGGTTTAGCATTAAATGCATTAGAAACTTCTCGTGAAACGAGACCAATACCTGGTTGATCAGCCTGGCGTATTCCCGCCTTGAGACTTATCATGAAATGTTGTAAAAATATCTTATAAAGTAGGGCTAACACCTGGTCTTCTAGCCTAAAAGATTTTCGACTTATGGTCTGGCATCAATGCCTTTGTTTAATGGGTCCAATGCCCGGTCCTCCGGCCTGACGGATTATCGACTTATGGCCTAGAATATTTTTTTTATATGGGTCCGATACTCGGTCTTTCAGCCTAACAGATTCCTGACTTATTGGCCTAGAAGCTTTTGTTTATATTTTCACGGTCCAACACCCGGACTTCTCGCCTGACAGATTTTCAACTTCTTGGTCTAGAAGCTTTTGTTTATATTTTTGCGATTCAATGCTTGAACTTCTAGCCTGAAGGATTATTGACTTATTGGCTTAGAAGCTTTTGTTTATATTCTGCAGTCCAATGCCCAGATTTCTGGCCTGACAGATTTTTGACTTATTGGCCTAGAAGCTTTATTTATATGGGTCAGACGCTTGGTCTTTGATGAGTGCTCTTTAAACTTTTTGAAGAAGGCAATCCATCGATTCTTGTCACCGAATCACAACACATGAAAGAAAAATATCTCGTTAACTGTTATTAATAAAATTTTCTCAAATTACAAATTCTCCATGATTCGGCCATCTAATTTGGTCAGCATATAAGACCCTGGGCGAATAACCTTTGAGACCTTAAAGAGTCCCTTCCAGTTTTCACCCTGCTTACTAGACCATCTGTTACATCTTCTGTGATTTGCTTATTTTTTCTTATCATGACGGTTAGTGTATTTGCCCTACACCATTATCTTGCACCTTTTTATATGTCATTTTGTTTATTAATAAACTAGATTTTTATTATCATTATTATTTGTTTGCATGTTACACAATAATAATTAACATCATAGTTACTTACTATTATGATGATAATAATAAAATATGACTAGTATGATTATTAATTGATAATCATGAGATGATTATGTATATGTTGATATAAATCAATAATCATACATACTTGTTAGAGAATAAAGTATTGGATAGACCCACATTGAGATTACTACATGGATTATTGTCATAAGTGAATATCAAGATATTTATATTTTAATCCTTTGACTTGAGATTGTCATAATTTCCAACATAAGGACTGTTATATTTTGACATAACCAAACATTGCCTTTAATCGGATAATCATAAAGGTAATAATTGAGTATAATAGAAATTATGTAGAGGATATTGAATAATCAAGATATAATTTATTCCTCTCTTTGAGAGAGATATCTTCTGGGCCCATTGATAAGTGAGATTGAGAAATGCATGGTCGTGCTCAAATAAATCGATAGTGTGATCAATATAATTTGGTTTTATTAGTCTACTTAGAGATCGAGAAATCATAAATTTGAACATTATAAATTTGACATTGACTATGACTTATATTCAAACTAGATATCGTGTGATAAAGGGATTAATACATGTTTTGTTTATTAGACTTTATTGGACTATCGATCCTAATATTAATTGGATAGTCATAACGTCTTGTTAGAGGCCGTTTATAATTTATAAACTTTATTGGATTGGACTTATTGCCAATTAATGTGAGCCTATTATGTCACACACAAAAGAACGTCATTGATGTGCTACGTCATATTAATGCTCTAAGAGTCCTTAGTATAATTAATAATAATATTAATAAAGATGTTATTATTATTAATATTAATTATTTGTTATTATTATAAGATAATAATATTTAAAAGATCTGTAGCCGATTTGTAACTGTTACAAATAAAAAATCTTTTCGTTTTCTTTTAAAACGGTTTTTTGTAATCGTTTTCTGGGGTTGCAAATTTGGAACACATAGCTAATCCATCCGTTCAGAGAGCTATCACTCCAGACGGAAACGTTCATGTGGATACCATTGAGGGTGTTCGTTTCAGAAGCAACACCATCAGTCCGAAACAGTTTCGTTTCATCAAGTCTAAAAGGTTAGTCTCTTTATCATTCCTTTCGAATTAAACAAAGCACTAAGATCCTAAAAGGGAAAACAAATATTTTTTTTTCCGTTGCATAATTTTGGATTGCAGTGATCTCTTGGCTTCCTTAGAATCACTAGGTCCTTCTACAATTACATAATAATCCCCATAGGTTTCTTGTCAGGGGTGGTCTCATGAGTTGTTCAGATCTCCTATCTTTCCTCTTCTTTTTGGCAAATTTTTTGAGTTTTTCGTCCTTTATTAACCCCTCAATCTTGTCTTTCAACTTTTTGCCCTCTTTTGTCATATGCCCGTGGTCTTCATAAAAACGACGTCACTTGGTCCTATCTCTCTTTCCGACTCTCTCTAGATTGAGCTTAGTAGCCCACCTGACCTCCTTATCATTCTTCCTAATCCACATTAGAATACGTGTTCATAAATCATCCAACGGAGTATAATCCTTGTACTTACTTTGATCATCCCTACTCTGGGAGACTTGGTAGCTTTTGTGGTCTCCTTCATATCCTCGGTCCTCCGACTTTCGATTTTGCTTTTGGCCCACCCTTTTGTCCTCTCTCAATGCTTGGACCTCGTCATCCAGCCTGATGCATTTTCTGGCTTTTTCATTAGTTGTTGGTACGTAGCTACTAGGTTATTGATTAGGGAATCCATGAAGTTGGCGTTATGTGTCCCTTTCTTCAATGCTTCACATGCTATCTCATGATTTAATTTTTCCACTTGTATTACTTCTGCATTGAAACGTGAGACGATGCTCCTTAAAGACTCGTCCTCTCCTTGCGGATCTTTCGCAAGTTAGAGGAGAGTTTTTGGGAGGTATACAAGTAATAAATTGAGATTTAAATAAAGTAGCGAACTGCGTAAAGTTTTGAATCAAATATGGGCTCAGATGTTGATACCATTTCTGAGCCAAACCTGTAAGCATTAATGGAAACGCTCGGCATAACACAAAATCGTTGACATCTTGAAGCTACATGGTCGTCTTGAAGATCGTCATGTGGCTATTGGGATCTGTAGTTCCATCATATTTGTCCAAGCAAGGTAGCTTAAACTTGGTTGAAAAAGTTTCTGCCAAAATTTCCTTTGAAAGAGGTGAGGCATCCTTCATGCCAAAGTCCTCCTCTTATTCCTTTTGGTACCTTTGAACAGCCCATACTAGCTTTTAGTCCACACCTTTCGGAGTATTGTCTACTTCATCTTCTTCAATCTCGGAATTCCCTTCGAACCATCTTTTAATTGCCTCTGTATGAGTCCTCGGTGTGGCAACAAGGACTTCTTCCCTTTCCCTGAGAGCCATGACTGACGCCTTCCCTCAAGTCTTGTACTGCTGGAGAGTAGCCTGCAACTTCTGGTTCATTAGATTCGAATGTGACAATTGTCTTCATGATATGGGGTATGTGGCTTGTTTGTTCGAGTTGAGCGTATGATGTCCTTGCTTTCTTCTTACTTGCCCTACCGACCAGCCAAGTCCAAGATCTTGTATGGCAAAAATCGATCTGAGTGATATAGTAATGTCTTGATGTGCTTACGGGCATTTTGTAGCCTTGACGTACTTCCGAGCTTATAGGCATTTCCTAGCCCTGACATGCTTTCTCCTTCCTTGACGAGCTTTCAGGCATTTTCTAGCCCCTATGAGCTTTCTAGCCTTTTACAGCCCTGATGGGTTTCTATGTATTTTTCTAGCCTTAACGAGCTCCTTGTCTTTTTACATCCCTTACAGTCTTCCTGACCTTTTATAACCTTGATGGATTTCTGTATATTTTTTCCAACACTGATGAGTTTACGAGCGTTTTTGAGCTCCTTGGCTTTTCACAGCCCTAACTTCCTACCTGGTCTTTTACAACTCTGACGAGCTTTCGAATATTTTTCCAGTCCCAACAAACTTCTAACTGAGAGTAATTTATTAAAACTATGGCGCTCAACATGAAAAATGAATAATCGTGGTATTATTGTATGAAAATTGTGTTATTTTATAAATTTATGTTCAATATTTTGTTGAAAATTTATATGATATAAATTGCGTTCCATTCCTTCAAATCTAAGGCTTGGTTCATTTACTAAAAATAATTTATATTTTAAAATTTTTTTTATTAAAAATATTTTTTTAAACAATATTTTCTAATAATATAATTTATTTAAAAATAAAATATATTAATAAATTTATATAGAAATCATAATAAAAATTTTAAAATGTGAATAGTTTTTTTTTAAAATAATTTATTTTTTTTATAAAAATAATTTTTATTAATTAAAATTTTTAAATATATTAAATATTAAAAAAATATAAAAATATTTTTATAAAATAAACTAAATAAATATTATAATTATTGATGCTATTGTATTTCTATAATAGGATACCGTGAATTAATAACTTATCTGACATAAAAGCAGAAAAGTTGAATAGCTAATTAAATGAGGGAGAAGCGTAGATCATAGAAATTTAAACAAAATTATAGAATAAAATACATCATGTAGTCTTGGCTATTCGCTCTCCTATGAATGACTTTTAGAAATTTGGATTAGTTGTTTCTGATTGCAAGGATGCTATGCAGTCTCATGGTAATATTCATGTTTGTTGGGTACGGCGTTCAGAAAATAGAGCCGTCCATTTATTAGCTAGAGAATCTATTCATCATGGTAGATTCAAGATTTGGATTGACATTTCTGATTGTTTCTTGAATTATTATTCTACAAGATAAATAAAGTCTTTCTTGATTAAAAAAAAAAAGAAAAATTAATGAGATGGTATTCTATCCAAACGCAGGAAGTCTTACGTTGACCCCACATGGCTCCAAAATATCAAAACACCTCCTAACAAACTCATGGTGAGCACCGTAGCCTTTTATTTCGCTAGCATTTTTCTTTTTTTGTTTGCTTTTGAATTTATTTATGGCTATAGCTTTACAAATCCTATCTTGTTTTTGAATTTATAGAAGATTTAGACTGAATTCAAGTGATAAAGAAAAGTATTTAACTTATACTTATGACATTTGTTGGAGACCCACAATAAATTTTTTTTTAAAAAAAAAAATTAAAATGAAGGACTTTCAAAAAGGCTATAGACCCAAATTCTATCATTTAAGAGTTAACTTTATATTTTAATTATTTTTAAATTTTTTTTATAAATTTTCAATAGAAATTTCCGCTATTATAAATAGTCATTTTTTTTATCAATACGAGACTTGTAAATTTTTGAGAATTTTACAAGAAATTTTAATTATGACATGAAACACCGGTGATAAGAGGGTACCACATGTAAAAAGGTTGTTTTTAATGTGATTGGTCCTTTTCATCAAATTAAGACATGTGGTAATAGTGTGTATAAATTTGATGTGATTATTTTGTTTTTCAAGTTATCTTATATTATATAAATTCTTATAATATTAATATTTTTTACATAAATTTAATAAAATTATAAAAAAAATAAATAGAGTTAAATTCTTATAAATTTTTATGCATTTATTCATATAAAATAGAGTCAATTATATATAAAAAAAAAGTTATTTTTCTGTTAAACGATCCTTTTCATTATCCGTAAGACGTGTTAAGTGAGTATAAATTTATATGATTATTTTGTTAGTTATCCCATATTTTGGAAGCTACGTATCTTAACAAAACACTAACGAATATCAATTTTACATATCACGACAATTAAATTTAGTTTCAAGATTCGTTTGTGTGATAATGATTTGCATAGCATCGTTCAATGAAAAACATATTAGTGACATGACACTGTCGATTTATACTTATAAAGTTATTAATTTAATTTTTATCTTTTGGGGTCTTTAGGTTTATTGAATGGATTGTAAATTTATATATTTTTTTCTTAGTGTTTCAAATTTAACTATATGAGGATTCGATCTAGATTTACTTTATTTTGACTCTTTATTTATTTGGATTTATATAGAATTTATCAATTTGGGTTTCTATGATTTGTATTTGTCTAGATGAGATTTCTTGATTTTGTAAAAAAATTTAGAATGTATTATCTGATTTGAAATTTTAATTTCTTAAATTTATATTGTTTTTGATTTATGAATTTGTGCAAACAATTACGCGGAATGTATTATTTTTTATTTTAATTAGACTTCATAAATAATTAAATAATTAGGCATTTTCTTGCCTTAACAATTTTCCGAGCATTTTTTAGCCTTAATGAGCTCCTTAGCCTTTTCCAGCTCTATTGAGGTTCTGTGCGTTTTCTAGCCCTAACAAGTTTCTGGAAATTTTTCTAGTCCTTGCAAGCTCCTTGCAAACTTCATTTGCTCACTTGGTAGCCCGTCCTGCCTTCGTCAATCGTCAAAAAGTCTCGTCCGCCTATAATGGGCTTTTCTCTTTTGCAAAAAGTACTAAATCTTCGGAAGTAATTATAAGAGAAGCGACATATGCTTGTGATTCTCATTGTGAGATGGGACCAATGTTTTTAATCGTATGATCTAGTTCATACCCGCCTTGAGGCCTGGGCATTAAATGCCTTAGAAACTTCTTGTGAAATAGGAATAACACCCGGTAGATTAGCCTAGAATATACCCACTTTGCGACCTGGTATCAAATGCCTTAGAAACATCTCGAGACTAACATCCGATAGGCCAGCCTAGCGTATATCCGCTTTGCTGCCTGACATTAAATGCCTTGAAAACTTTTCGTGAAGCGGAACTAATACTCAGTAGGTCGGCCTGCCTTATACCCACCTTGAGGTTTGGCATTAAATGCATTAGAAACTTCTCGTGAAATGAGACCAATACTTGGTTGATCAGCCTGGCGTATTCCCGCCTTGAGACTTATCATGAAATGTTATAAAAATATCTTATAAAATGGGGCTAACACTTGGTCTTCTGGCCTAAAAGATTTCTGACTTATGGTCTGGCATCAAAGCCTTTGTTTAATGGGTCCAATGCCCGGTCCTCTGGCCTGACGGATTCTCGACTTATGGCCTAGAATATTTTTTTTATATGGGTCCGATACTCGGTCTTTCAGCCTAACAGATTCCTGACTTATTGGCCTAGAAACTTTTGTTTATATTTTCACGGTCCAACACCCGGACTTCTCGCCTGACAGATTTTCAACTTTTTGGTCTATAAGCTTTTATTTATATTTTTGCAATTCAACGCTTGAACTTATAGCCTAAAGGATTATCGACTTATTGGCCTAGAAGCTTTTGTTTATATTTCTGCAGTCCAATGCCCAGATTTCTGGCCTGACAGATTTTTGACTTATTGGCCTAGAAGCTTTATTTATATGGGTCAGACGCTTGGTCTTTGATGAGTGCTCTTTAAACTTTTTGAAGAAGGCAATCCATCGATTCTTGTCACTGAATCACAACACATGAAAGAAAAATACTTCGTTAACTGTTATTAATAAAATTTTCTCAAATTACAAATTCTCCATGATTCGACCATCTAATTTGGCCAGCATATAAGACCCTGGGCGAATAACCTTTGAGACCTTAAAGAGTCCCTTCCAGTTTTCACCCTGCTTACCAGACCATCCGTTACACCTTCTGTGATTTGCTTATTTTCTCTTATCATGACGGTTAGTGTATTTGCCCTACACTATTATCTTGCACCTTTTTATATGTTATTTTGTTTATCAATAAAAGATATTTTTATTATCATTATTATTTGTTTGCAGGTTACATAATAATAATTAACATCCTAGTTACTTATTATTATGATGATAATAATAAAATATGACTAGTATGGTTATTAATTGATAATCATGAGATGATTATGTGTATGTTGATATAAATCAATAATCATACATAAGGACTGTTATATTTTGACATAAGTGATATAAATCAATAATCATACATACACATTGAGATTACTACATTGATTATTGTCATAAGTGAATCTCAATATATTTATATTTTAATTATTTGACTTGAGATTGTCATAATTTCCAACATAAGGACTGTTATATTTTGACATAACCAAACATTGTCTTTAATCGGATAATCATAAAGGTTATGATTGAGTATAATAGAAATTATGTAGAGGATATTGAACATTCAAGATAGAATTTATTTCTCGCTTTGAGAGAGATATCTTCTAGGCCCCTCGATAAGTGAGACTGAGAAATGCATGGTCGTGCTCAAATAAATCGATAATGTAATCAATATCATTTGGTTTTATCAGTCTACTTAGAGATCGAGAAATCATAAGTTTGAATATTATAAGTTTGACATTGACCATGATTTATATTCAAACTAGATATTGTGTGATAAAGGGATTAATACATGTTTTGTTTATTAGACTTTATTGGACTATCGATTCTCATATTAATTGGGTAGTCATAACGTCTTGTTAGATGCCGCTTATAATTTATGAACTTTATTGGATTTGACTTATTACCAATTAATATGAGCCTATTAGGTCACACACAAAAGAACGTCATTGATGTGCTATGTTATATTAATGTGCTAAGAGCCCTTAGTATAATTAATAATAATATTAATAAAGATGTTATTATTATTAATATTAATTATTTGTTATTATTATAAGATAATAATATTCAAAAGATCTGTAGCCCATTTGTAACTGTTACAGATAAAAAATCTTTTCGTTTTCTTTTAAAAAGGTTTTTTGTAATCGTTTTCTGGGGTTGCAAATTTGGAGCACATAGCTAATCCATCCGTTCAGAGAGCTAGCACTCCAGATGGAAACGTTTGTGTGGATACCATTGAGGGTGTTCGTTTCAGAAGTAACACCATCAGTCCGAAACAGTTTCTTTTCATCAAGTCTAAAAGATTAGCCTCTTTATCCTTTATTTCGAATTAAATGAAGCACTCAAATCCTAAAAAGGGAAATAAAGATTTTTTTTTCCACTGCGTAATTTTGGGTTGGAGTGATCTCTTGGCTTCCTTAGAATCACTAGGTCCTTCTGCAATTACATAATAATCCCCATAGGTTTTTTGTCAGGGGTGGTCTCATGAGTTGTTGCCTCGAGTTTAGATCTCCTCTCTTTCCTCCTCTTTTTGACAAATTTTTCGAGTTTGTTGTCCTTTATTAATCTCTCAATCTTGTCTTTCAACTTTTTTCCCTCTTTTGTCGTATGCCCGTGGTGTTCATGAAAGCAACATCACTTGGTCCAATCTCTCTTTCCGACTCTCTCTAGATTGAGCTTAGTAGGCCATCTGACCTCCTTATCGTTCTTCCTAATCCACATTAAAATACGTGTTCATGAATCATCCAACGGAGTATGATCCTTGTACTTACTTTAATCATCCCTACTCTGGGAGACTTGGTAGCTTCTGTGGTCTTCTTCATATCCTCGCCCCTCCGACTTTCGATTTTGCTTTTAGCCTGCCCTTTTGTCCTCTCTCAATGCTTGGACCTCGTCATCCAGCCTGATGCATTTTCTGGCTTTTTTCATTAGCTGTTGGTACGTAGCTACTAGGTTCTTGATTAGGGAATCCATAAAGTTGGCGTTATGTGTCCCTTTCTTCAATGCTTCACATGCTATCTCATGATTTAATTTTTCCACTTGTATTGCTTCTGTATTGAAACATGAGACGATGCTCATTAAAGACTCGCCCTCTCCTTGGTGGATCTTTCGCAAGTTAGAGGAGAGTTTTTGGGAGGTATATAAGTAATAAATTGAGATTTAAATAATGTAGCGAACTGCATAAAGTTTTGAATCAAATATGGGCTCGGATGTTGATACCATTTCTGAGCCAAATCTGTGAGCATTAATGGAAACACTCAGCATAACACAAAATCGTTGACATCTTGAAGCTATATGGTCGCCTTGAAGATCGCCATGTGGCTATTGGGATCTGCAGTTCCACCATATTTGTCCAAGCAAGGTAGCTTAAACTTGGTTGGGAAAGTTTCTACCAAAATTTCCTCTAAAAGAGGTGAGGCATCCTTCATGCCAAAGTCCTCATCTTGTTCCTTTTGGTACCTTTGAACAGCCCGTACTAGCTTCTAGTCCACACCTTTCGGAGTATTGTCTACTTCATTTTCTTCAACCTCGGAATTCCCTTCGAACCGTCTTTTAATTGCCTCTGTATGAGTCCTCGGTGTGGCGACAAGGACTTCTTTCCTTTCCCTGAGAGCCATGACTGACACCTCCCCCCAAGTCTTGTACTGCTGGAGAGTAGCCTGCAACTTCTGGTTCATTAGATTCGAAGGTGACAGTTGTCTTCATGATATGGGGTATGTGGCTTGTTTGTTCGAGTTGAGCATATGATGTCCTTGCTTTCTTCTTACTTGCCCTACCGACCAGTCAGGTCCAAGATCTTGTCTAGCAAAAATCAATCTGAGTGATATAGCAATGTCTTGATGAGCTTACGAGCATTTTATAGCCTTGACGTGCTTCCGAGCTTATAGGCATTTCCTAGCCCTGACATGCTTTCTCCTTTCTTGACGAGCTTTCAGGCATTTTCTAGTCCTTATGAGCTTTTTAACCTTTTACACCCCTAGCGAACTTCTTAGCCTTTTATAGCCATGATGGGTTTCCGTGTATTTTTGTAGCCTTAACGAGCTCCTTGTCTTTTTACATCCCTTACGGTCTTCCTAGCCTTTTAGAGACTTGACGAGTTTCTTTATATTTTTACAACATTGATGAGCTTCCGAGCGTTTTTTAGCTCATTGGCTTTTCACAACCCTAGCTTTCTTCTTGGCATTTTATAACTTTGACAAGTTTCCAAGTATTTTTCCAGCCCCAACGACTTCTAACTGAGAGTGGTTTATTAAAACTATGGCGCTCAACATGAAAAATGAACAATCATGGTATTATTGTATGAAAATTGTGTTATTTTATAATTTTATGTTCAATATTTTGTTGAAAATTTATATGATATAAATTGTGTTCCATTCCTTCAAATCTAAGGCTTGGTTCATTTACTAAAAATAATTTATATTTGAAAATTTTTTTTATTAAAAATATTTTTTAAACAATATTTTTTAATAATATAATTTATTTAAAAATAAAATATATTAATAAATTTATATAGAAATCATAATAAAAATTTTAAAATGTGAATAGATTTTATTTTTTAAAAATAATTTAATTTTTATTAATTAAAATTTTTAAATATATTAAATATTAAAATAATATAAAAATATTTTTTATAAAATAAACTAAATAAATATTATAATTAAGAGTGAGCATTCGGTCAATTTGATTCAAAATCGAATCGAAATGAATAAATCAAAAATCAAAATTTTAGTATTTATAAAAATTGAACTGAATTGGTTTTGATCGGAAATCGAATAAAACTGAACAGGTCAGATTCAATTTGATTCGATTTCATCAATTTAAATTTTTAATAAATTTTTTATTTTTTAAATTTTATTTTTAATATATTAAAATTTAATTAAAATATTTTAATTTTAATATAATTTAATCTTTCTGTATTATTAAAAATAATATATTATTATTATTAATTAGTTCAATTTAATTTTTTATTTTTTTAATTAAAATTAAACTGAATTAAAATAATTAAAATTTTTAAAATTAAAAATTAAATTCAATTGCACTCACAGGCTTAGCCTGGTGATAAGTGCATCCGTGTAAACCTGAGAAGGTTTCAGGTTCGAATCCCCCAACCCCCAATTCGAAAAAAAAAAAATTAAATTCAATTGAATTAAAATAAATAAAAAATTAAATTAAAATTTTAATTTAATTTAATTAATTTTTTCAATTTACTGCATACCTTAATTATAATTATGGATGCTATTGTATTTCTATAATAGGATACCGTGAATTAATAACTTATCGGCTATAAAAGCGGAAAAGTTGAAACGCTAATTAAACGAGGGAGAAGCGTCGGTCATAGAAATTTAAAAGCTATAGCTGCCATACAAAATTATAGAGCTAAACACATCATGTCAAATTAATGAGATGCTATAGTTGACCCGACATGGCTTGAAAATATCAAAACACCTCCTAATAAACTCATGGGGAGCACTGTAGCCTTCGCTAGCATTTTTCTTTTTTGTTTTTTTGCTTTTGAATTTATTTATGGCTATAGCTTTACAAATCCTATCTTGTTTTTGAATTTATTTATTTATGGTTTGGTTGGATTTGTTTTTAATTTTTTTTAAAATTAATTTTTTAATTTAATTTGATTCGATTTAATAATAAGATTTAATACATACATAAACAAAATTTAATAATATGTCTAAAATTTAAAATTTTTGAAAAATTTACATTTAATAATATTTAAAATTCATGATGCAGAGTAATTAAACTTAAATTTTATAAAAGATTTAGATCGAATTCAAGTGATAAAGAAAAGTGTTTAACTTAAACCCACCATAGATTTTTTAAAGAAAAAAAAATTCAAAGACGGATGACATTCATAAATTCGACAAAAGACTGTATATCTAAATTCTATCATTCAAGTGTTAACTTTATATTTTAATTATTTTTAAATTTTTTCATAAATTTTCACTAAAAATTTTCGCTATTATAAATAGTTCTTTTTTTATCCGTCTCAAAACTTAAAAATTTTTGAGAATTTTATAAAAAATTTTAATGTTTAATTTTTTTAATTTTATTTTAATTAAACGATATTTATTTAAATTCTTAATATATAAATTATTCTTTTTAATGTTAAAACTCTTGACAGAATATTAATCATCTTATTTTAATCAAATGATATTGATTTAAATTTCTGATAAAATATATATTATCCTGTTTTAATGTTAAAACTCTTTACGGAGTATCAGTGATCCCGTTTCAAATCAATTGTACAAAAACAATACAATCAATAGTTTTCATTTCCTTTGCACCTCTTTTTGCATTTCCTCTAGTAGTTTTGTTCTCATTTTGATCTGATTTTCTTCTCCCACGTGTGCCACAAACCTTAAAGGCACCATAATTTGAAAAGCTCCATAGGCTTAGCTAGGTTTAAGAATTTTGGATTTTCAGAATATCCAAAACCAAACATTGTTTTTGTGTGAGTTTTGCAAAACACTTGCAACAAATAATGATATATATAATATTAATTAATTATTATTAAAATTTGCATATAATTAACCGTTAATTATGAGTAAACATAAATTTATAGATTTAACAAATAAAACTAATACTTAATATATTTTTTATGTAAACTTTTTATATTTCATGTACAGGCTTAGATTAAAAGTAAAAAAATAAAAATAACCAGAAATCAAAAAGATTTAAATTTTTAATAATTTAAGAAAAACAATTTTTTTTTTCATAATTTTGTTATATATAAATAAGATAATTCTGCATTTATTTTTAGTAGACATTTATCACATGCAAATGATATATATCTGAGATATTTATCACTTGCAGATATTTAAAGAGCCACGTCCATGAATCCAGCAACACAGTTGGGGTGTAAATTTCTATCAATGCTTCAGTCTATGATGTTTCTTTTATGGAGTTTTCTCGTCATTTGTTTATGTTATGTGGCGTGGTTGAAGCATGAGAGCTATAAAACTAATAAGCTGTTTAGAGAGCAAGGAATCAAAGGTCCTCCACCTTCTCTGCTGCTGGGAAACATACCAGAAATGGAGAGAATGGTTTCTCAAAATTCTGAAACTCCACAGATAGATGGTCCCTTAATTGTCTTACCCTATCTCAAGCATTGGACCAAAAACTATGGTATTTCATACATATTAATTTCCCCTTTTTCATATATTTTTAGTTTTTATTAACATTCGAGTTTAAGATTTCAGATGCTAAATCAATTCTCTTTCGTTAACTCCTAGTTATGTTCATTACTTATGACAGGTAAGTTATTCAAGTTTGCAGTTGGTGGAATACAATTGTTGTACGTGAATAATCTGAGCATAGTGAGAGAAATAAATCTGTTCACATCATGTGAACTTGGAAAACCAGCTTATCTACAAAATGACAGGGGAGTTCTCTTAGGCAAGGGCCTTAATACTGCAAACGGTGATGTTTGGTATCATCAAAGAAAGACCATTGCCCCTCAACTCTACATGCACAAGGTTAAGGTAATTAAATTTATGGATTTTACTTGTCAGGCTGAGTAAAACTAGTTGATAAACAAATATTTAAAATTATTTGCTTTAATAAAAAAATAATATTTATTATATACAGAATATGGTGAATCTGATGGTGGAATCTGGTAGTATGCTAGTTAAAGCATGGGAGAAGATAATAGACAGAGAAAGTGAGGGTGGAATCATTGATATAGTGGTGGATGAGCATGTGAGAATCTTCACTA
Source organism: Manihot esculenta (assembly GCF_001659605.2). Taxonomy (NCBI): domain Eukaryota; kingdom Viridiplantae; phylum Streptophyta; class Magnoliopsida; order Malpighiales; family Euphorbiaceae; genus Manihot; species Manihot esculenta. The sequence goes on along the minus strand of NC_035164.2, from coordinate 4,973,302 downwards.
CTTATATTGCCTCAAAAATAATATTTGGAAGTGATCATCACAAAGGAATTAAAGTATTTCCCGAGTGTCATGAACTCCTCAAGGCTATGGGTGAAACCACAACTCTTGGGATTCCTTTACTAAGGTATGTATAACTTTCACCTTTTTCTATACAATTAGTCTAATTGGAATTTGAATTCAAGACATCATAATTTTAAAAACAATTCGAGACATCATTAAATTGGAGCTCATTGATTTTTCTTTTTTTAGTTAAATGTATTTGTAACAAGATAAGGAATAATTGGGTAATTTCAATATATTTTTCCATTGAAATAAATGGGTATATATACAAATTACAAGGTCTTATTAAGGCAATCCTAATAATCCTCTATCAATCAATTAGGCTATAATCACGTAATCTCCTATAATTATGTACAGATTATGTTCACACACTAACACTTCCCTCAAGTTAAATGATAGATGTTTATCATGTCCAACTTGTTAAAAATATATTCTATTCGAGATACATTTAAAATTTTGGTGATTAGATCACACAGTTGCTCTCCTGTCTTCACATAACTGGTGGAGATTAAATTTTCTTAACTTTTCTCACGAATGAAATAACAATCAATTTCAATATGTTTAGTCCGCTCATGGTATACTGGATTGGAATCAATGTGAAGAGCAGCCTAATTATTATACCAACGTTTCGCAGGTGATGCAACATTCATACCAACTTCCTTCAGCAGATGATTTATCCACATAATCTCACAAGTAGATTGAGTCATGGCCCTGTATTCTGACTCAGGACTGGATCTGGATACCACATTTTGCTTTTTACTTTTCCAATACACTAGGTTTCCTTCAATAAATACATAGTAGCCAGTAGTCGACCTTCTATCACTTTTGGATCATGCCCAGTCAGCATTAGAAAAACACTCAAGTGCAGTATGCCTATGATATCTGTAGAGTGTATCGAGTCCATGATTCCCTTTTAGATAACATAGAATTTATTCTAGAGTGGCCCAATGTTTCACCGTAAGTGCAGACATGAACTGACTTACAACGCTTACTGCAAAAGCAATATCTGGACGAGTCATCATACTGTACCTCTCTGGATCATCATAAGGGTCTCCGTCATCTTTTGTAAGACATATATTAGAAATTATTGGTGTGCTACATTGTTTAACTCCCATCTTCCCAATTTCTTCAAGTCAAAGACATACTTCCTTTAAGACAAGAAAATTCCATTTTTACTCCTCAAGACTTCGACTCCTAAGAAATACTTAAGTTGACTCAAGTGTTTGGTATGAAAACTCGCATACAAGTAGTTTTTGAGAAAAGAGATCCCTGTATTATCATTCCCTGTAATGACAATATCATCAACATATACAACAAGGAGAATAATGCCAGTATCTGAATTTCTATAGAAGATTGAACGGTCACACTTGCTTTTTTTCAATCCAAAATTTTGAACTTCACTGAACTTGCTAAACCATGCATGGGAACTCTACTTCAAACAATATAAAGATTTCTTCAAATGGCAGACTTTTCCATACTCCCCCTAAGCAACAAACCCTGGTGATTGCTCCATATACACCTCCTCTTGGAGGTCACCATGTAAAAATGCATTCTTAATATCTAATTGGTGTAAAGGCCAATGTTGAGAATTAGTTAGGGAGATGAACAAGCGGACTGAGGTCATTTTTACCACAGGAGAAAAAGTGTTAGAATAGTCAATGCTATAGGTTTGAGCATAACCTTTGGCGACAAGAAGGTGCTTTATGAGATCGAAAGCTAGTAAAAATATGAGGATTACCTGTCATATGATCCGTGGCACCAGAATCAATGACATATTTATATGAAGAGGAAATAAAACACGTTTTACTTATCTCAGCGACTACTGAAGACGTTGGGATAATTTTAATAATATTGGTCTTACTATCAAAAATCATTGCAACCAAAACTCTATACTCCTTTACCTTTAAACAAATTAAAGATAACAAAACCTAATCCAGTGAGCAGTATAAAAAAAAGAAAAAAAAAAAAGCCTCCACCCAACACACAAACGGCAAACGAATCACAGATCTGACAAGGGGGCTGTAAGGCAACTTCAGCGTCCTCCCTACGTAGACGATGAGAGACAAATATTACCCTTGATGAGAAACACAAAAAAACAGGAGCCCTAAGTCTCCAAAAATTTAAAACTTGACGAGAGAGAAAAAAAAAATAAATCTCTACGAGAATGACTCTGATACCATGTAACAAGATAATGAATAATTGAGTAATTTCAGTATATTTTTCCATTGAAGTAAGTGGGTATATATATAGATTACAAGATCTTGTTAAGACAATCCCTAATAATCCTCTATTAATCAATTATCCTATGGTTACGTAATCTTCTATAATTATATATAGATTATATTAACACTCTAATAGTATTTATTATAAAATTGTTTAGTTTTATCTAAATCACCTACACGACTAATACTCATTGTTATGTTTATGAATAAGATTTCTTCCTATAGAAAAGAATAGAAAAACATGGAGATTAGCAAAAGAGATCCATGGAATGATAATGGACATAGCTAAGGAGAGAAGTGGATCTACATCTCATCAGGACTTATTGCAAGCTATCATTGAAGGTTCCAAGAATGGTGAGCTTGGAAAGTTAACAGAAGATGAGTTCATAGTTGACAATTGCAAAAATATGATGCTTGGTGGGTACCAATCCCCTGCTCTTGCAGCAATTTGGGGTTTAATGTTACTAGCTTCGCATCCTGAATGGCAAGACCGTGCTCGGTTTGAAGTTTTAGAGATTTGCAAGGGACAACAGCTCCTAGACTACAATATGCTCAGCAAGATGAAAGTGGCAGATACATTCACATAAGTAGATATAAATTAAGAAGTTTCTCTGCCATCCGTATTTTTAACTGATTTTTGTGTTTCTCATGCAGTTAAAAATGGTGATCCAAGAGGTTCTGAGGCTATATCCAGGAGTGACATTGGTTTCAAGAGAGGCAATGCAAAATGTGAAGCTTGGTGAGTTGAAGGTTCCAAAAGGAATGGACATTTGGATATGGCTACCAGCATTGCATCGTAATCCTGAATATTGGGGAGCTGATGCAGACGTGTTTAATCCTGAGAGGTTCACTAATGGAGTTACTGGAGCTTGCAAGTCTTCACAAGCCTATATACCTTTTGGATTGGGAGCTCGAGTGTGTCCTGGACGGAACTTGGCTTTAATAGAATTGAAAGTGTTCTTTGCTGTCATACTCTCCAATTTCAAACTTACTATCTCTCCTAAATATCGACACTCACCTACTTATGGTCTGCTTTTGGAGCCTGAGCATGGTGTGAATCTCCTTATTCAAAAGATATGAGTGCTTTGCTTGAAAGTTGAGCTTCATGTAATAAGTTCTCGTGCAATATGTTCATGTACTTTAGTATTAAAAATAATTTCTTGTAAAGAAAAACTGCTTTATGGGTAATCCTATCTTAAGAGGAAGTGATTTTACAATGCAACGGTTATGTGCAATAATTCAATTAATTCAATAATATTATAATACGTGAAATAAAAAAAAAAATTAATGAGAGAGAAAAAGAAAATAAAACAAAAATTAATCCATTAAGTTATAAAATATGAATAGGCATTTATAAAATATTAAAGTTAAAAATAAAATTACAACTTAATTCATTAATTAAATTAATAATTAATTCAGAAAATTAGTTAAAGTGAAAAATACTAAAATAAAATAAAATAAAATTAATTATTTGATATATAAAAATATTTTTAATAAATTTTTTCTTTAATTTTATTTTATAGTAAATTTAATTCGTTATATGATCATTTGATTTTTATTTTATGTTAATAAATATTGTAAATTTATTACAGAATAATAAATATTATAAATTTATTACTCTTAGTAACACGAAAGTCGTGTTGACATCGGTACAATACGAAGTCATTGACATTTTGAAACTATATGGTTGTCCTAAAAATAATCACGTGACTTTTAAAATTTATTGTTACATCTTATTTGTTCAAACTTGGCAGTTTGAACTTGGTTGAAAAAATTTCTGCTGAGATCTATTCTGATAAGGGTGAGACATCGTCCAGACCATAGTTCTCCTCTTACTCCTTCTGGTACCTTTATATGTGTGCGACCTGGAAACCGGCATTAAGATTCAGATCGACTTAAGATCGTCAGAACCCGTAGCAAGCCTACTATACATCCTAGGTACCTGATAAAATCCCATACATGATCATACATTATCACAAAAACTTAAACATTCCATGAAACCAAGCTCAACCTGTACATGCATCATACTGAAAACATAAAACACATACTAGAGCTCTCATCAAATGCTCTAGTATGCTTAACATCACATGCCTCAAGCTTGGTTTAAATATAACTCATAATAAAAACTTTTACATAATGATCATGTTAATAGGGATTACAAAGGTAAAGAAAACTAGGGTCAAGTACAATTCTAATCTATTAAAAAGTTACATGTCCATACTATACTATTACAAAAACTATACCAGCTACTATACCGACTTTTCGAGCTATCCTGGACCCTGCAAACCTGGAGTTAGGGGAAAGGGATAAGCTATAAGAGCCTAGTGAGCAAAACATAAAAACAGTTTAATAAACATATGTTCGTATGAAATGCATCACAACACAAACAATTCATATTAAGATGGACTTGTCACCAGTAACCCTCTACATAATCCAATGTGCCCGGCCCTCGACGGAGCTCCTCAGGTTTTTCGCTTAAACATAACATAACATATCCATAATACCAAGGGTGTAGAATGGGCAAGCCCTAGTCTTTCCGTATCATATCATATCATATCATAACATCTCGAGGGCTAGTGGGTCATCCAATATCCATCCACATCAATAGTAAATTATGCAATGCATCATATTCGTGAGTTCTAATGCAAATAAATATGGCATTTGTGATGCGTGAACATGCTTAAAAAGTTTGATTACTTTGAAAAGATGGTCCAGTTCTACTCACCTCTGGCTGACGCTTGCCTAACAATGATGCAGCTAACTCGCTGAAGGCCTCTACGGTCTCCCTGGTCCGATCCTACACAGATGGACTCAAATGAGGGACCAAATATAACTATTACATGACTCTAACAACTCCCCAAAAATCCCTTTAAACATACCAAGACATGCACATAAAACAAACAAAGGAAGGCTGGGTAGGGGACTTTCGGTGGCAGGTTCAGCAGCCGAAGGTCTCTCACAGATCTGAAAGTCAAGGACTTTTGGGGGTAGGTCCGGCGGCCAAAAGTCCCTCACAGATCCGAAAGTCAGGGACTTTCAAGGGCAGGTTCGGCGGCCGAAACCCCATCACAAATCCGAAAGTCATGCTTTCGGGGGCAGGTTAGGTGCCTCCACAAGCAAGTTCGTAGGTCGAACCTTGCTTTTACGGCCGAACCTGGGTTCTCCAGCAAGGCAGAACCCGAATCTGCCCTATGCATACAACCACCCAACTCTCCAATCTCACACCCAACTCCTCAAAAGCATGCATACTCACTCGAACATGCATAAGGGATATAGAAACTAGTATATTTTCCAATAAGCAACAACAAAAACACACAAGAGCAAACATCCATCATCAAAGCTAACACAAATCCTAAAACTTTTAGATCTAGCTATTTCATGCATTTTTAACCCCTTAACTCTTCTTAAAACTTAATTAAAACACAAGGAAAATAAGGATCTAGGCTTAACTCTTGGAGATCTAAGGGTAGCATCAACCCAAATTTGGAGATGAGAGAAAAACGATTTTCGGAGGTCTTCAAGGTTTAAAAACTCGGATTCAAGCTCAAAACTTCAAAAACATAACAAAACTCATGAATTTCTTAAGGGATTTGAAGGAAAAACCACAAAAGCATCAAAGGGTGGCAAAGACTCACCTCTGCCCGAAAATGGAGAGAAAAACTTGCTCGTTTTCGGGCTGAAGGCCTCTTATAGGTAGCTGCATAAACCACCTTCGGGGGCCGAAAGAGGAGGTCCGCGGCGGTACCACTTTCGGCGGCCGAACCTGATTTTTGCCCTCCAAAACTATTTTCTTCAAAAACTCTTTTCTTTCTTTTTTAAAACCTTAAAATTTTCAAAATTTATTTAATAAAAACCTTATTTTACCCATCCTAAGGAGATTCCAGCTTCGAGATTTCGATTTCTAACGGAGATTCCATCGGAAGGTTGGAATTCGACGCCGGAGTTTAGCCGGGTATTACAATATGGCTCGAACCAGCTTCCAATCAACGTTCTTTGGAGCCTCATCCGATGACTCTTCATCCTCCAATTTGGCCTTTCATTTGGATTGTGCTTGGATTGTATCTATTCGAGCCCTTAAGGTATCAATGGAAGCGTCCTCCCTTACTCTGGGATCCATAAATAATGCCTCCCCCAAGTTTTGTAATACTCAAGAGTAGCTTGCAACCTTTTAATAGATTGAAACATTTGATTATTGTTCAGATTATTGAGATCTACTTTGTTGACCATAGAGGGTGTGTTTCATCCGCTGCTAGGAGCGAAAGAAATGGTAGCACCCTCATTAATAGCAACCTTAGCAGCAACTCGTGAACTGCTACCCATTTTGAGAGAGAGAAAAAAAGATTTCTTTTTTTAAGAGAAAGGGAATAAGGGATCAATTTTAATCCAAATGAACAGATAGAATTCAATAGATTTTCTCGACAATGAAACTAAATGATGTGGTCGAAATGAAACTGTGTCGCGATTAGTTACTTGGCAAGAAAAAGAACATGAGGTGGATGACCCTATAGTAGCTACTCCGACGCTCAAATCAGTGAGTTGATGAAAAGGGCAAATATTAAGAATTGCTTAAAATTCAAGATTATTGTATAAGAATGCGTATCTTAGTTTTTGCGATCATTAACTTTTACACTATAAGAAAATAAAGTTAAGCATAGCATTTTATGAGAATTCAATTAGTACTGACTAATTGATACGGGATCCTATCGGCTAATCAATCGGGATTCCTCTATTATAGGCATAACAGAAATTTGTTGGATTGTACACGGTAACTTTATGTAGATATTCGACTTATTTAAAAGAGAGCGAGTCTTGATGAAGAACAAAGTGTCATGATGTCCGGATCTTTCTTTTTATAGATAAAATTGTGTATCAATTTATTAAACTATTGTCGTGTGGTCTTATCTTACGGTGATAGTTCATAACTTAATTTAAGCGATTATTATTTTATATTATTATAAAATAAAATATATAATATGTAAATATTTATCTCGAACCATGCATGATACTATATTTGATTTTAACACTACTGCAACTAATTTTAATAAATTTAAAATATTTAAGCTATTATTGAAGTTAAATTATGTTGATATTAGTAAATATTATTTTAAAAAAATTAATAATAGGAAACTTATTCTAAAATGTCACTTATTTTATTAAATAATTTATTATTTTAATATAATATTAAAGGTTTATCACTCGTTAGTTCTTTTTGTGAACTTTATTTAATCAAATAAAAAATTATTTTTAATCCTTTAAAATATAAAAATAAATAGTTTAATTAAAAATCACTTTAATTAAAAAGGGAAAGGAGATGAATAATAAAAAGGCTATATTAGGAAACAAGCTTGAATTTGTTTATGTTATGTTGATTGGTAATTCTTTGTTTTCTTCTCAATGTTGATTGGTAATTCTTAATTATGACAAGCAACACCAGTGATAAGAGGGTGCCACATGTAAAAAAATTATTTTAATGTGATTGGTCCTTTTCATCAGATTAAGACATTTGGTAATAGAGTGTACAAATTTGATGTGATTATTTTATTTTTCAAGTTATCCCATATTATATATATGTGATAATCTACTCTTTTGCTATAGATGAAATATGGCTAAGTAGCTGCGTTAACTAGGCTGAACATTCGGTCGGTTCGATTCGATTTTGAACCGAACTGAATAAATTGAAAATTAAAATTTAGTATTTATAAAAATCAAACCGAATTGATTTTGGTCAGTAACCTAATCAAATCGAACCGGTCTGATTCGGTTCGATTCGGTTTGATTTAATCAGTTTCGATTTTTAATAATTTTTTTATTTTTTATACTTTATTTTTAGTTTTTTAAAATTTAATTAAAATATTTTAATTTTAATATAATTTAATTTCTCTATATTTTTAAAAATAACGTATTATTATCACTAATCGGTTCGATTCGGTTTTTTTGATTTTTTTCTGATTAAAATCGAACCGAACCAAAATAACCGAAATTTCTAAAATTAAAAATCAAACCGAATCGAATTGAATAAAAAACTGAACTAAATTTTAAAATTAAATCGATTCGATCAATTTTTTCGATTTGAACCGAATAGTGCTCACTCCTAGCCTTAACTTTTATTAGGGGCGTCGAGCTTATCTTTAAAGAATTTAAATTTGGTAGAAATCTCATTATTATCCTTAAACTCTCAGATGATGTTTAAATAAGGCTAAAATTAAGTTTTCAATCTGATTAATCCAAATCTTTATAATCAAGTTTAAAAAATAAGATAATAATTTTTGAAAATTTTATAATAAAATATTAATTTTACATTTTAAATATTTTTTATAATTTTAACTAAAAAAAAAACAACAAAAAATTAAAAAGATTCCATTTATTTTTACTTTCATCAGACACCTAAAGAAATTAGAATTTAGTTTTGGGAGGATTCCATCTTCGTCATTCGACACTCAAAAAATAAAGATTCTGATGATTTTTATTTGATGCTCAACAATAATTTTGCAAACCACGTATCTTATCAAAATACTAATAAGTACCAATTTTGCATACCAGCACTACCGATTTTGCATACCAGCACTACAGGGGCAGTATTCGATTTATTGAAAAAATTAATCAAATCGAATTAATTTAAAAATTTAATTCGATTTTTTATTATTTTAGTTCGATTCAATTTTTAATTTAAAAAATTTCAGTTATTTTAGTTCGATTCAGTTTTAATAAAAAAAAAAATCAAAAAAACCGAATCGAACCGATTTAGTGATAATAATATGTTATTTTCAATAATATAGAGAAATTAAATCATATTAGCATTAAAATATTTTAATTAAATTTTAAAATATTAAAAACAAAGTGTAAAAAATAAAAAATTTATTAAAAATTAAAATTAATCAAACCGAACCGAATCGAACCGAATCAGACCGGTTCGGTTCGATTCGGTTTCTGACCAAAATCAATTCGGTTCAGTTTTCATAAATACTAAAATTTCGGCTTTCGGTTTATTCGGTTCAGTTTAAAACCAAACCAAACCAACCGAATGCTCTCCTAACCAGCACAACTAAATTTAATTTTAAAATTCATTTGTGGGATAATGATCTGCAGAGCTATCACTCAACGGAAAATATATTAGTAAGCTGACATCGTCTATTTATATTTACTGAGTTATTAATTTAGTTTTTATCTTTTGAAGTTTTTAAATTTATTAAATGGACTGTAAATTTTTATTTTTTTCTTAGTGTTTTGAATTTAACTATATGAAGTTTCGATCTAGATCTACTTTGCTTTGACTCTTCATTTATCTAGGTTTGTATAGAATTTATCGATCTGGGTTTGTATGGTTTGTATTTGTGCATATGAGGTTGCTTGATTTTGCAGAAAAATTTGAAATATATTATCTGATTTGAAATTTTAATTTCTTAAATTTATATTGTTTTTATTTATGGATTTATGCTAACAATTGCGTCGAATGTATTATTTTTTATTTTAATTAGACTTCATAAATAATTTAATATTTATAAATATATAATTAATATTTTAATGATAATTTTTTTTTAAAAAAATATGTTTTTAATTTTTTTTCAAAAAAGGGCATATTTGAACTTAAACGGAAAAGTTTGGATTAATTGGATTCAAAACTTGATTTTGGATTTATTTGGACATGGGCCCTAAAGTTCAAAGACAAAAATGAGATTTCTTCCATCTTCCATTTAAGTTTGATTTGTTAAAATTTTTTCAACTCAAATTTTATTTATTTTGAACTTGATCCGAGTGTTAATAAGATTAAATTTAATTAATTTAATAAACGAATTTAGAATAGTCGAATTTTTATTAAATTTAATTTCGAATAATTTATAAATAATTTAATTTATTTATATTATAACGAATTTTAATTTAAAATTAATAAATTTAAAATTAAATAATTTTAATTATATAAGTTTATATTAATTAGCTTACAAATAGTAAAGAATGAATTAGCTCTTAAATCTTAATAATCCAAATATTTATAAATTTTAATACTATAATTAAATATGTAAAGCTGAAATTTAGAAAATATGGGTTTGACTCATAAAAGTATATATATGGTTTAAACTTAGTTCCATTAATATCAGTCTACTTAATGAGATTGTTTACGACTCTGTTCATGAACTTGGAAACGTACTATAGAGTTCAAATTTAGCTTGTTTATCAAATGAGCCTAAAATTTAAATTTGAACTTGACTCATTTAGAAATTGAAGCGAGTCCGATCAAACTTTTATTAAACTGAATCTCAGAATAGTTCATAAACAGTTTGGTTCATTTACTCCTTAACTTTCATTCTAATTTTAGAAATTAAATAAAATTTCTTGATTGGGGTCTATTCTTGCTAAACCACTTAGTTTGGCAAAAATCCCCAAAATTTCCGCATAACACTCCATAACTATTGATAACTGCCGACCTTCCTACACCTGGGGGCAAGGCCGGACCTTAAAAAAGAATATAGGCCCAAGGCCCATCTGGCCCTTCTCAAGGTGAGCCAGCCCCACATTGCAAGTCTCAGCCCGGTCATGAGAATCAGGCCGGACAAATCTCCCACGCGAGCCCATCTGAAGGAAGTCTAGTCCAGTGACGTGACAAGAGATAAGAGAGCATGCTGCAGCCCTGTCCGCATGCGCGCCCGAGGGAATTAAATGGCCGCCTGGCGTGGAGAGAGATCCTGACACATCCATACATACGGATCTGAATGGCAGAGAGCTGGTATGTAGCAGAGAAACAGTTACACAATAACTGTAAACCATATTTTCTGGATCTCAGAGCATCAACTATAAATAACAATTTTTACCTTCCTTAGCATATTCATTTTTTGTGATTTCTCCAATTAAATTCTGAGGTTACCAAAAACAATTATGCATATCACTGCAGAGGGAGTCGCTAAATACATCAACAATGTCTAACATGGTAAAATATATATAAAGATATTGTAGTTTAACTTGGAATGAAGTTCAATTCAAATTTCAATTTCAAAAATTCAAAGGACTAAAAGTTTAATTTTGATTTATGTTGAATTTATTTTTTATTATCTGTTTTGACTTTCAAGATAAATATATTTTACGATAATAATTATTGAAAAATCATGGTTGTACTAAAAGTAAAACATCTATTTTCACTATTTTTTTTTTTGTTAATTAAATTAGCAGCAAGTTTCTAGTCCCTCTTGTTCAAGGTGTGCTTGCTTTCAATTCCTTTTTGTAGTTCCAAAGGGGATTATTAACTTGTTGAAACCGAGCATTTGAGCATTTGGTTCTCTAGTGAAATGATGTGTGGAGAATATGTAAATCACTCTCATCTCAATGACAATTCATTTGAGATTCTTCCATTTGTTTTCTTATCCATACTTGCACAAAGGGAGAACAAAAAAAAATATATCAGCAATGGAATTTTATCGCTAATAATTCAAAATTTGTTGCTAATAAATAAAAATTTATCACTTAAAGTCTTGCTATTAATTTTTGCGATAAATTGTAGGAGTCTATGAAAATGTTGGTGATTAGAAGAATATTCCTTCCCTAAATTTAATGATAAGTGTTTTCATTGCATCTCCGTAAGAAAAAGTTAACTTTGTTGAAAATCCACAGCTAATACCACAAATCCATCAGAAAAAATTGATATAAATTTTATAATATTCATCACAAAATTAATATAATCAACATTTTTTTATTTATTTTGATATTTCCTATATAAGTAGATAATTCACGAATCATAAATATATTTAAAATAAATAAAATATTATATATTTTTTTTAATTGAAAATTAGGGGAATAGAATGTGAGATTTCTCATGTTTACTCACATGTACTTACCATCAGACTAAATTTGTGAGTGCAAAATATTATATATTATAATTTTTAAAATTAAATAAAATTAAAATAAAATTTAATGTTAGAAAAAAATTTAATAATATAAATAAAATTTAAAATTTTTGAAAAATTCATATTTAATAATATATAAAATTATGATGTGGAACAATTAGACTTGAATGTTATAGAAGACATGGAGTGGACTCAAGTGATAAAAAAAAGTGCTTAACTTATACCTATGACGTTTGTTAGATATTTTTAAATAATTTCAAGACGGATAACTTTAAAAAATGTGACGAAGGGCTACAGACCCTATCGTTTAAGGAGTCAATTTTGCATTTTAATTATTTTTAGATTTTTTTGTAAATTCTCACATTAGAAATTTTTGCTATTATATATATATATTTTTTTTTTTGCTGTTTGAGACACTCTGAAATTTTTTAAAATTTTATAAGAAATTTTAGTTTTTAATCTTTCTGAATTTCGTTTTAAATTTTTGATAGAATATCAATTATCCTATTTCAGTATTAAAACTCGTGACGGAGTATCAATCCTCCCATTTAAAATCAACAATACAATCAATAGTTTTGATTTCCTTTTTGCATTTCCTCTAGTAGTTGTATTCTCATTTTGATCTGATTTTCTTCTCCCACGTGTGCCACAAACCTCAAAGGCACCCTAATTTGAAAATCTCCATAGGCTTAGCTAGGTTTAAGAATTTTGGATTTTCAGAATATCCAAAACCAAACACTTTTTTGTGTGAGTTTTGCAAAACACGTGCAATAAATAATGATAAAATTAATAAAACACTAGTTTACCTATTTTATTAATATTCATATTGTCACCTTATTTGACCCAGTTTTTTTATGTTTCATGTCCTTAGTGCTTTTATTGAGCTGGAGGAGAAAATAAAGGGCGCCCAAGAGGCTACCTGGGCTGATGTTGAAAAAATTAGACAAGAGGAGACTGGTCGTGTTGCAACATTACTGAAAGAGGAACATAAGGCTGAGGCGAGAAGATTAAACAATTTACTTTAGCAGAGTTGCCTTTAGAATGACCTAGCTGCCCGATTGGGGGATCAATTAGCCAGAGAATGGTCTGAGGCACAGCTCGGCTATCACAACTTAAGGCTGATGTAGAGCTGCGGGTTCAGGGCTTTCTCTCCCATACTTCCCACCTTGAATGTGAGCTTTTAAAGATGTCTGAAGAATTAAAGTAAGCTCATCATCACTTAGAAAAGTCCCGAGAGAATGCTCGTAACAGTAACAGTGATGTTATCAAGAATAAGTATAAAAGTGGAAGTAGCCGAGCTCTCTGCTCGTTGCAAGGAGTATGAAAAGGCCATAGTGGATGGGCGTCAAAATGCTGAGGCTATCGCCAGGACCCTATATTGGAAATACTTGGAGTCTGATGAGCACAAGTCCAAAATTTTTAGCTCTACTATGCATTTTTATGCTAGTGGCTATAATTTTGGATTAATGGCCGATCTTGATGAGCCTAGCAAGCCTCTTAGTGCTCTCTAACTAGCAGAGTGTAATACAGACGGTGAGGACATGTAATACAGTCCTGACAAATTACCCATTGAAAAGTCTGCTAAGACCCTGGCCCCAAAAACCTCAGCGTCCAAGACTCTTGCCTAATCTTTCCAAGATATTCCAAAAAAAATTTAGCGAACCAGTTGGTTAGATGATTGACACTTCTGTTGTTTCAGAGGCTGCAAATCCCCAAGTTTCTCCCTCGCATGATGTCATTAGTTTATACTCGAATGTCGAGACTACCCATGCTCCTCTTGCCATCTCCGGAATAGAGCCTAACCTTATTGATGAACTTGCATCCTCTTAGGAGATTAAAAATTTATTCTATTTATGACTATAGCAGGCTATTTTTGGCTTGCTCTCGTTTGTAATACACATATTTATATTAATGAAGTTTCAATTTGCATGATCGTGTTATTTTTATTTTTCATTTTGATGTTCGTGAAAATTTATACTTGTCTCCTTATTGATTTTTGGCTCCTTATTGGGTATGCTTAGCCCTATCATTTGGGGTATAATGTTACTAACTTCACATCCTGAATGATAAGACTGTGCTCGGTCTGAAGTTTTAGAGGTTTGTGAGGGACAACAGCTCTTAGACTGCAATATGCTCGGCAAGATGAAAGTGGTAGGTACATTTACACAAGTAATTAAAAATAATGATCCAAGAGGTTCTGAGACTTTATCCAGGAGTGGCATTGGTTTCAAGAGAGGCAATGCAAGATGTGAAGCTTAGTGACTTGAAGGTTCAAAAGGAATAGACATTTGGATATGGCTACCAGCATTGCATGGTGATCTCAAATATTGAGGATATGATGTCAGACTTGTTTAATCCTGAGAGATTCACTAATGGAGTTACAAGAGCTTACAAGTCTTCACAAGCTTATGTACCTTTTGGATTGGGAGCTGGAAAGAACTTAGCTTTAATAGAATTTTGCTTTTATATACAATGGCTATATATAATAATCTAATAATATTATAATATGTGGAGGAAAAGAAATTAATGAAAGAAAAAAAGAAAATAAAATAAAAATAATCTATTAATAAATTTAAAATTAAATAATTTTAATTATATAAGTTTATATTAATTAGCTTGCAAATTGTAAAGAACGAGTTAGTTCTTAAATTTTAATAATTCGAATATCTGTATGTAAATTTTAATAGTGTAATTAAATATGCAGAGTTGAAATTTAAAAAATATAGGTTTTACTCATAAAAATATATATATAGTTTAAACTTAATTCTCTTATAATATTAATATCAATCTACTTAATATGATTGTTTAAGACCTTACTCATTAACTTAGAAACGAGATGAGCCCATAAAACTTAATGAGTCGAATACTATAGAGTTTAAATTTGACTCATTTACTAAATTAATTTAAAAATTAAGTTTAAACTTGATTTATTTAGAAAGCGAGTTAAGTCGATCAAACTTTTATGAATTTCGAGTAGTTTACGAACAATTAAATTCATTTACCCTAACTTTCATTCTAATTTTAAAAATTAAATAAAATTTCTCAATTGGATTTATTCTTACTAAACCACTTAATTTGGCAAAAATCTCCAAAATTACTTCCTAACACCACCATAACTATAAGTAATATTTTTTACCTTCATTAGCACATTCATATTTTTATTTTTATTTAATTTTTATTTTATGTTAATAAATATTGTAACCTTTATTATATTGATGTTTTTATGGGTTAGGTGTATTTAAAATTAATAAATATTGTAACCTATGTATTTAATTAAAAGTAATTGCTTTTTATGGTATTGACTCTTAATTATCATTCAATTATGTAATTATTATTATTATAATTTAAAATAAAGTATTTTAGTTTGGCTTAATTTCATAATTTATTTAAAATTTTCGTAAAATAAGTGAAAGACTATTCAAATTAAATTATTAATTAATTAAATTAAAAAAATGATGACAAATTAAATGAAAAAAAGTTACATTATAATTAAAATATTTAATAAATGTACATATATTCATCACATCACCATGATTCCATGGACATTTCACTGGATAATTATATTCTTTTTAAAGAGAGGTGGCCCATTAATGAAACCGTTGGTCAAGTATGTCATGAATCTGATTGCAATTTGAAATTTAATTAATAATAAAAAAATTTGTATTATTTATTAATAATAAATCTTTAGTTTAATTTTTTTATTTAATTCCATTAAAATAATTAATTTAATTAATAATAATAGGAGATTTTTTCAAAAAAAAAAGTTCTTTGTTTTCTTCTCAATGTTGATTGGTAATTCTTGATTATGACACGTGACACCAGTGATAAGAGGGTACCACATGTAAAAAAGTAGGTACTACATGTAAAAAAGTAGGTACCACATGTAAAAAAGATGTTTTTAATGTGATTGGTCCTTTTCAAAATTAAGACACGTGGAAATAGTGTGTTGTGTACAAATTTGATGTAATTATTTTGTTTTTGAAATCTACTCTTTTACTATAGATGAGATGTGGCAAAGTAGCTGTCTCAACTTTCATTAGGGTGTCGAGCTGATCTCTAAAAAATTTAAATTTGGTAGAAATCTCATTATTATCCTTAAACTCTAGATGATGTTAAATAAGGCTAAAATTAAATTTTTTAATCTAAACCTTTATAATCAAGTTTAAAAAATAAAATAATAATTTTTTGAAAGTTATATAATAAAATATTAATTTTACATTTTAAATATTTTTTATAATTTTAATTAAAAATAAGAAGAAAAAATACGCAACAAAAAATTAAAATACCAACCGATTTTCAAACACAATTTATTTTCATTTTCACCAAAGACCAATGAAATTTAAACACCATTCTTTATCGTTCTCGATGGGCTTTGATGAAACGTAGAAAATTCCATTCATTTTTATCTTCATGAGATGTATAAAGAAATTTATCTTCACTAAACAAAATATTTGCAATGGTTTTAGTTTCAAAAAAATTTTATCATTGTAATTCGATACTCAAAAAATAAAATTTTCGCTTATTTTTATTTGATACTCAACAATAATTTTGCAAACTATATATCTTAGCAAAATATTAAAAGATATTAATTTTGCATAGCATGACAACTAAATTTAATTTCGAGATTCATTTGAGTGATAAAATCTGCATAGCATCGCTCAACAGAAAATATATTAGTGAGCCGACATCGAGAATTTATGTTTATTGAGTTATTAATTTAGTTTTTATTTTTTGGTTATTAGGTTTATTGAATGGATTGTAAATTTTTGTTTTTTTTTTTAGTGTTTTGAATTTAACTATATGAGGATTGAATCTAGATCTATTTTGCTTTGACTCTTCATTTATCTGGGTTTGTATAGAATTTATCGATTTGGGTTTGTATGATCTGTATTTGTCTATATGAGGTTTCTTGATTTTGCAGAAAAATTTGAAATGTATTATTTGAAATTTTAATTTCTTAAATTTATATTGCTTTTGATTTATGGATTTGTGCTAACAATTGCGTCGAATGTATTATTTTTTATTTTAATTAGACTTCATAAATAATTAAATATTTATAAATATATAATTAATATTTTAATAATAAAAATTTTGAAAAAATAAATATTTTTTAAAATTTTTTCAGCAAAAAAGGGATATTAGAACTTGATGACCGCTGGATTCCTCCACCCCGGTTTGACGCCGGGCCCATGAAAACAGCCCATTACCTGAAGGCCCTCAAGCCACCCACCTGAACTAGGTCCAGCCCACTCAGCCTTAAGACCGGACTCCACCCCGCTTTCTCAGATAGATCGGCCCAACCTTCTCAGCCCTACGATCAGGTTTTCTCTGGGCTCAGTCTTGAATTCCTCTTCCTGCCCAGCCCGGAGGAAGGAAGGTGGCCAGCCCGTCCAGCCGTCCCCCCGGTGGGTCCGTCCGCATGCATGTCCGGGGAGAATTAAATGCCGTTACGCATGCAACATATATCTGATATGCTCGTACGACCGTATCAGTATGGCAGAGACAGGTGGCCCAATGGAAACAAGACCGGTACACGTCATTGACAGAGGAAAGAAAAGAATAAAAGGGGAGGGTCACTCTCCTTTCAGACTAAACTTTTTCTAAGTTAGCGAAAACCCTTGTAAAACCCTACTTTCTGGATCTCAGATCATCAATTGGCGCCGTCTGTGGAAAATGAAGGAGATCTTTTCATCGCCGGAGTTCCACTCTTACAAAACCCACTGAGATCCACAATGGCTAATCATAATGAAAACAACCTCGCTAACACCCCTAATAACCTGAGCTCCGCTCAGGAGGGACAACAGTTCTCTTTTTCCAGTCCCACAACTCCAAATAACCAAACACCGATCCCCTTCAACCCTTCACTGAGCCTGGTAGGGAATGCACCCGAAGCTGCCTTATCCAACCAGGACCTCCAAGCCATGGCCCTTCAACTACAAAATACTGCCCACTGGCTGGGGCAGATGATGCAACAAAGGGGCCTTAGCACCCCAATGAATGTGACGCCCGTAGTAGAAGAACCCCGAACCAATGAACCCCAACCTACCTTCAATCACCCACAAGCTGTCAGCCGAGAAACCGGGGAAAGGGGGCAAAGAACAGGAGGAGAAGATGAACCAGAAGCTAGAATTCATGGAAGAAGGGTAAGGGAACTGATAGAAAATGATGAGGCCGACAGTTATTCTGCCAGAATAACCAGGAGAACGGGAAGTGAAGCAGGGGAAGAAGAATACCGTCTGGAGAAGAGACCTAGACAGGAGGAAGAA
The DNA here is from genome assembly GCF_001659605.2 of Manihot esculenta. NCBI lineage: Eukaryota > Viridiplantae > Streptophyta > Magnoliopsida > Malpighiales > Euphorbiaceae > Manihot > Manihot esculenta. Next base: position 4,954,924 of record NC_035164.2, on the reverse strand, counting down.
AGTGTAGATCAAAAGCTGCAGCAACTGAGGGAACAGCTCTTAGCTGAACTGGGAGCAAAGGACCCCAACTAAGCCCTCTTGCCCACCTCTTTACCTTTCTCGAAATGGGTGCAGCAAGAGACTATCCCCAAGAAGTTTATGATGCCACCCATGGCGGCTTACGACGGAGCCGGAAACCCTAGGGAGCACGTCTTGAACTATAAAACTTTCATGGAGTTGCAGACTTTGTCAGATGCCTTGATGTGCAAGGTATTCCCAACGACACTTACAGGGCCAGCACGGGCATGGTTTAACAGCTTGGAGGCTGGGAGCATCAGAAGTTTTGGAGATCTGGCCAACACCTTTATTAGCCGGTTCATAGCTGGAGTGCCAGCAAACAGAAAGACCAGTTACTTGGAGACAGTCAGACAGAGAAGGGATGAATCATTGAGGGAATACGTTGCCCGTTTTAATACAGAGGCCTTACAAATCCCCGAGCTGGATGAAGGGAGAGCGGTGGAGGCCATGCAGAAGGGGACGACCTCCATGAAGAGGCCCATCACCTAGTACAAAAAGACAACCGTTAAGACAAAGAAACAAAGAAAGTCAAAAAGAAACAAAAGAGACAACTTACCATCAAGAGCATCTCCCTGATCTCCCTACTGGAACTGGCTAGAAGACCAGTAAGGGCAAGTAAGCGTGGGTCAGAAGCCTCTGTGACGTCGCCAAACATCCGCTCCTTGATGATTTCAGCAACTACGCTAGCGGGAGACTGGTGGGTGATGTTCTCCGCGTTTAAGATATTGTTGTCTGGGGCAGACAGCAGGGGCACCACAGAGGTCTTCTCCTTCTAAAGAGAAGGTAGAGGTGGAGCCGATTTTCTGGAGGCCCTAGCCTTCTTGGAAGCAGGAGCTGGGGCAGGAACTTTGGAGGGAGGGGGATGCTTACTCCCAGCCTCTCCGGCAGGGCCCTCAGGGGAAGCGGACGACTTCTCTGGAGGAGGAACGACCTCAACCGAACTGCGCTCAGCCCTCTCTGTAAGAACACCCTCAATTGCAGGGGTGCCTTCAGTAGCGACCCCCTGAGCACCTTCACTTACGAGGACGACCCCCAGCCCGTCCTCAGGAACCCTGCGTCCAGCAGGAGTAGCTCCAGACCTTTCTTCAGGAACAACCACCGAGGACACGGCAACATCCATCTTCACTTGCTCGGCGCTCTTCACCGGGCTAATAGTAATCTTCAGAGCCTTCTTCACCCCCTCAGAAGGAGCCCGTCGGGACTTGGGAGCATGAGAAGGTTGAGGGGTAGAGTCCGACCTGCTACGGCTGGAGGGCCTCCCCGACCTGACACCTCGGGAACTTGGTCTGGGAGCCTGAGAAGTAGCTGGAGCTGGAGGAGGAGGTCGGCTACCCGACCTGGAAGATATAACCTCGGCCACCCTCTGAGTAGCCTCTCCCACCGATTAACCAGCTAGAAGAGCATCCAGCGTAGCATTCATGCTCTCTCGGGACAATGTAAGGTTCTTGGGAGGCTTAATCTGATCCATTTTCACTTCAGAAGCTGCAAAATCCAAAATCAGGGCAAGTCAGAACAGTACTCAATAAAAATCACCAAAACAAGATTAAAACGAGCAAACGGAATAGAGTACCCGCGTCCTTGATATCCCGAAGGTTGGACGCATACAAGCACTTCTCGATATCATATTTCATTTCGATAGAAGTCAGTCGAACGAACCCGACCTGCTCGGTAAGGCTCAACTGGGGCAGGTCATTGCAACCCAACGAGACATCATCCCAGTCGAGTCCTAACTCCCAAGCCAATCCAGTCTCCTTCTTCAATTCCACCACAACAAAACCCTCTACCCAGCCCTTGATAGAGTCCTTATACCCCGTAAAAATTGACAGCCCCCCGCGGGGGGCAAAATAGTAAAACTTTTGGCTCGCCTTAACAAGCCTGAAAAAGGTAACGAACAGATGCACCGTAGATGTAAACCCCCAGCTCAGACACATAGATTCAAAAGAAGACATGAATAGAATGGAATTAGGGGTCAGCATCCGAGGGGTAATCTCGAAATACCGGAAGACCTCGATGAAGAAGGGAGAGAAAGGAAAGGACAAACCATACTCCCTCTACTTAACGAAGAATATTAAGCTCGTGTCCCTTTGAGGGTCAAACAGATCATGGGGAGAAGGATCGGGAAGAACAATCCTCTCATTCCGGTAAGGGGCCCGGATGTGAAAAAGGGGGGTGTCTAGGTACTCCCTGGGGATGAAGTTCCTAATATTGGATGGAGTGATGCTAGACTCTAGGTTGATGACATCGGGGAGACTAGAGCTATCCATGGTGGAAGAAGAGGCGTACCTGGAAAGCAGTTAGTGCGGATGAGCAGAGGAAAGCGAAGCTAACAAGAGCGCACATAGAGCTAAAGAGAGCAAAAATTTTGAGAAGGCAGAGGGAATTCGAAATGACAATAAGATGAAAGGGTGTTCTGAGGCAAACTGTACTTAGACGGCACGGTCATAATGACTCTCGGTATTTACCCCCTCATCAGTCGGGCAATAACTGATGAGAAGGTAAAGGGGCAATTAATGACCGCTGGATTCCTCCACCCTGGTTTGGGGCCGGGCTCATGGCGACAGCCCATTACCTGAAGGCCCTCAAGCCACCCACCTGAACTAGGTCCGGCCCGCTCAGCCTTAAGACCGGGCTCCACCCCGATTTCTCAGATAGATCGGCCCAACCTTCTCAGCCCAACGACCAAGTTTTCTCTAGGCTCAGTCTTGAACTCCTCTTCCTACCCAGCCTGGAGGAAGGAAGGTGGCCAGCCCGTCCTCCGGGTGGGTCTGTCCGCATGCGTGCCCGGGGAGAATTAAATGGTTGTTACACATGCAACAGATATATGATATTCTCGTACGACCGTATCAGTATAGCAGAGACAGGTGGCCCAATGGAAACAAGGCCGGTACACGTCATTGACAGAGGAAAGAAAAGAATAAAAGGGGAGGGTCACACTCCTTTCAGACTAAGCTTTTTCTAAGTTAGCGAAAACTCTTATAAAACCCTGCTTTCTGGATCTCAGATTATGAGAACTTAAACGAAAAAGTTTGAATTAATTTGGTTAAAACTTAATTTTGAATTTATTTGGACATGCAGTAAAGTTTAAGGGCAAAAATGAGTTTTCCTTCGTTTAAATTTGATTTGTTAAAATCTTTTCAAATTCAAATTTTACTCATTTCGAATTTGAATAGAGTATTAATAAGTTTAAATTTAATTCGTTTAGCTTTAATAAGTTTAAATTTAATTCGTGTATAAAACTAGTTAAATTTTTTATCAAATTTAATTTTGAATAATTTACTAATGATTTAATTTATTTACCTGAGTTTTAATTTAAAATTAAATAATTTTAATTATATAAATTTATATTAATTAGCTTATAAATTATAAAGAACGAGTTAGCTCTTAAATTTTAATAATCTGAATATCTATAAATTTTAATAGTATAATTAAATATGCAGAGCTAAAATTTAAAAAATATAAATTTGACTCATGAAAATATATATTTATATATTTTAAACTTAATTCTCTTATTCTATATATAAAAAAAAAACTTAATTCCCTTATAATATTAATATCAGCTTACTTAATGTGATTGTGTAAAAATTTAAACTTGATTCGTTTACTAAATTAATTTAAAAGTTAATTTCAAACTTGATTTATTTAGAAAATGAGTCGAGTTCGATAAAACTTTTATTAAATCGAATCCCAAATAATTTATGAAAATTTAATTCATTTATCCTGACTTTCATTTTAATTTTAAAAATTAAATAAAATTTCTCAATAGGAGTTTATTCTTACTGAACCACTTAATTTGGCAAAAATCTCCAAAATTTCTTCATAACACCTCATAACTATAAGTAATATTTTTTACTTCATTAGCATATTCATATTTTTATTTTATGTTAATAAATATTGTAACCTTTATTATATTGATGTTTTTATGGTTTAGGTGTATTTAAAATTAATAAATATTGTAACCCACGTATTTAATTAATAATAGAAAATTTTGTATTATTTATTATATTATTATTAATAATAAATATTTAGTTTAATTTATTTTTATTTAATTCCATTAAAATAATTAATTTAATTTATAATAATAAGAGATTTTTTTTTTTTAAAAGTTCTTTGTTTTCTTCTCAATGTTGATTGGTAATTCTTAATTATGATAACACCAGTGATAAGGGTACCACATGTAAAAAGGTTGTTTTTAATATGATTGGTCCTTTTCATCAAATTAAGACATGTGGTAATAGTGTGTACAAATTTGATGTGATTATTCTGTTTTTCAATTTATCTTATATTATATAAATTCTTATAATATTAATATTTTTTACATAAATTTAATAAAATTATAAAAAAATAAATAGAGTTAAATTTTTATAAATTTTTATGTATTTATTCATATAAAATAGAGTCAACTATATAAAAAAATAAATTATTTTTCTGTTAAATGAGTGTATAAATTTTATATGATTATTTTATTTCTCAAGTTATATACCACATTATATATGAAGTAATCTACCCTTTTGCTATAGAAGTTGTGGCAAAGTAGCTGTCTCAACTTTCATTAGGGATGTCGAGCTGATCACTAAAGAATTTAAATTTGATAGAAATCTCATTATTATCCTTAAACTCTCATATGATGTTTAAATAAGGTTAAAATTAAAATTTTTAGCTTAATTAATTCAAACCTTTATGATCAGGTTTAAAAAATAAAGTAATAATTTTTTGAAAATTTTATAATAAAATATTAATTTTACATTTTAAATATTTTTTATAATTTTAACTAAAAATAAGAAAAAAAACACTACAAAAAATTAAAATACCACCAAATCTTCAAATACGATTTATTTTCATCATTTGATCTAGATCTATTTTGCTTTGACTCTTCATTTATCTGGATTTGTATGGAATTTATCAATGTGGGTTTGTATGATTTGTATTTATCTATATGAGGTTTCTTGATTTTGTAGAAAAATTTGGAATTTATGATCTGATTTGGAATTTTAATTTCTTAAATTTATATTGTTTTTAATTTATGGATTTGTGCTAATAATTGCGTCAAATGTATTATTTTTTAATTTTAATTAGACTTCATAAATAATTAAATATTTATAAATATATAATTAAAATTTTAATAATAAAAATTTTGGAAAAAAATATTTTTAAAAAATTTTTTCAGCAAAAAAAGGCATATTTGAACTTAAACAAAAAAGTTTGAATTAATTGGGCCAAAACTTGATTTTGGATTTATTTGAACATGCCCTAAAGTTTAAGGGCAAAAATGAGATTTCTTCCATTTAAATTTGATTTGTTGAAATCTTTTCCAACTCAAATTTTATTCATAACCAAGTATTAATAAGTTCAAATTTAATTCCTTTAGCAAATGAGTTTAAACTGATTAAGTTTTTATTAAATTTAATTTTGAATAATTTACAAATAATTTAATTTATTTATTATATGAGTTTTAGTTTAAAACTAATAAATTTAAAACTAAATAATTTTAGTTATATAAGTTTATATTAATTAGCTTGTAAATGGTAAAGAACGAGTTAGCTCTTAAATTTTAATAATCTGAATATCTGTAAGTTTTAATAGTGTAATTAAATATGCAGAGCTGAAATTTAGAAAATATAGATTTGACTCATGAAAGTATATGTATTGTTTAAAATTAATTCCCTTGTAATATTAATATCAGCCTACTTAATGAGATTATTTAAGACTCTGTTCATGAACTTGGAAATGAGATGAGCCCATAGGGCCTTTTACAACTCTGATGGGCTTCCGTGTATTTTTTCAGCCTTGACAAGTTTCCAAGCATTTTCTCAGCCCTAACAAGTTCCTTGGCTTTTTACAGCCATGATAGTCTTCCTGACCTTTTATAGCCTTGACGGATTTCCGTGTATTTTTTTAACCCCGACAAGTTTCTGAGCATTTTCGAGCTCATTGTCTTTTCATAGCCCTAACGGCCTTCCTGGCCTTTTATAATCCTAACGAGTTTCCGCGTATTTTTCCAGCTCTAATGAACTTCCGAGCATTTTCGAGTTCCGACAAGCTTTCGAACATTTTTCTAGCCTTGACGAACCCTTGGCCTTTTCCAGCCCTATTGAGTTTCCGAGCATTTTCTAATCCTGATAAGTTTCCGAGCATTTTTTAGCCTTAATGAGCTCCTTGGCCTTTTCTAGCCCTATTGAGGTTCTGGGCATTTCCTAACCCTGACAAGTTTTTGAAAATTTTTCTAGCCCTTGCAAGCTCCTTGCAAATTTTATTTGCTCACTTGGCAGACTGTTCTGCATTCGTCGATCATCAAAAAGTCTCGCCCGCCTACAATGGTGTAACGATCCGAAAACCAGACCGCTACCGGCGCTAGGATTCAGATCGACTTAAGGTCGCCAGAACCCGTAGCAAGCTTACTACACATCCTGTGTACTTGATAAAATTCCATACATGATCATACACTATAACAAAAACTTAAACATTTCATGAACCATGGCTCGACCTATGCATGTATCAAAACTGAAAACATAAAACCCACACTAGAGCCCTCATCAAATGCTCTAGTATGGTAAACATCACATGCCTCAAGTTTAGTTCAAACATAACTCATAATTAAAACTTTTATATAAGGATCATGTTAATAGGGATTACAAAGATAAAAACTAGGACAAAGCACAATTCTATTCCATTAAACAATACATGTCCACAACTATTCTATTAAATTAAACTATACCAGCTACTATGCTGACTTCCCGAGCTATCACTTACCCTGCAAACCTGGGGTTAGGAGAAAGGGATAAGCTACAAGAGTCTAGCAAGCAGAACATAAAAACAGTGTAATAAACATATGCTCGTATGAAATGCGTCACAACACAAACAATTCACCCAAGATGGACTTGTCACCAGTAACCCTCTACATATTCCAATGTGCCCGGCCCTCGATGGAGCTCCTCAGGACTTTCACTTAAACATAACATAACATATCTAAAATGCCAGGGGAGTAGAATGGACCTCACCTGGACTTTCCCTTACATATTGCCAGTGGCGTAGAATGGGCCTCACCTGGACTTCCGTATCGTACCATATCATATCATCTCGAGGGCTAGTGGGTCATCCAATATCCATCCACATTAACAGTAAATTATGCAATGCATCATATTCATTAATTCTAATGCAAACATCCTAATATATAAATATGGCATTTGTGATGTATGAACATGCTTAAAAATTGGATTACTTTAAAATAATATATTAGTTTAGTTCTACTCACCACTGGCTGACGCTTGCCTAACAATGATGCAGCTAACTCACTGAAGGCCTCTACGGTCTCCCAGGTCCGATCCTATACAGATGGACTCAAATGATGGACCAAACATGAATATTACATGACTCTAAACAACTCCCTAAAAACTCCCTAAAACATATCAAAACATGCACATAAAACAAGTAGAGGAAGGCTGGGTAGGAGACTTTCAGCGGCAGGTTTGGTAGCTGAAGGTCCCTCACAGATCCGAAAGTCAGGGACTTTCGGGGGCAGGTTCGGCAGCCTAAGCCCTTCACAGATCCGAAAGTCAGGAACTTTCGGGGGCTGGTTCAACAACCGAAATCCCTTCACAGATCCGAAAGTCATGCTTTCGGAGGTTGATTAGGCGGCCAAAATGCTGCCTCCACAAGCAGGTTCGGCGGCCGAACCTGGATTTTCCAGCAAGGCAAAACTCGATTCTGCCCTATGCATACAACCACCCAACTCTCCAATCCTCACACCCAACTCCTCAAAAGCATGCATAAACACTCATCAAGCATAAGGGACATAAATAGTAGCCTAAACCCCAACAAACAACAATAAAACCAACACAAGAGCAAATATTCATAAACAACCCTACTCAAACCCTATAACATTAGATCTAACCATTTCATGCATTTTTAATCCTTTACCCCTTCTTAAAACTTGATTAAAAATATAAGAAAAATAAAGATCTAGGCTTACCTCTTGGAGATCTAAGGGTACCAGCAACCCAACTTGGAGTTGAGAGAAAAATGATCTCCGGAGGTCTTCAAGGTTTAAAAACTTGGATTCAAGATCAAATCTTCAAAAACAAGGCAAAACACATGGGTTTCTTAAGAGATTTGAAAAAAAAACCACAAAAGCATCAAAGGGTGGCAAATACTCACCTCTGCCCGAAAATGGAGAGAAAAACTCTATCATTTTTGGGCTGAAGGCCTCTTATAGGTGGCTGGATAAACCACCTTCGGGGTCCGAAAGAGGAGATCCCGCTCAACGGCACCATTTTCAGCGGCCGAACTTAAGGTTCGACGGCTGAACCTGGGTTTTCCTTCCAAAACTATTTTCTTTAAAACTCTTTTCTTTCTTTCGTAAAACCTTAAAATTTTCAAAATTCATTTTATAAAAACCTTATTTTATCCTTCCTTAGGAGATTCCAGCTTCGAGATTCCGGGTTCCAACGGAGATTCCGTTGGAAGATTGAAATTCTGATGTCGGAGTCTAGCCGGGTATTACATTCTTCCCCCCTTAAGAACATTCGTCCTCGAATGTTCAACACAGCAAACATAAACACTAAGAACACACATGAAAGCATAAGATACTTACTTTAAAAGAGATAGGGGTATTGCTGAAGCATGGACTACCGAGTCTCCTAGGTGCACTCTTCCATGTTGTGGTGATTCTAATGGACTTTCACCATCGCGATTTCCTTATTCCTCAACTTTCTGATTTGAGTGTCTATGATCCGCACTGGCTACTCAACATAGGTGAGATCTCCTAGGATCTCTATATCAGGTTCATTAAGAACCTTGTCTGGATCTGACACAAACTTCCGTAATATGAAAACATGAAAACCGAATGGATTCTCTCCATAGAAGCAGGTAAATCTAATTTGTAAGATACATTCCTAATCTTTTGCAAAATTTCGAAAGGTCCGACGTACCTTGGAGCTAGTTTACCTTTCTTCCCAAAATGAATCACCCCCTTCATAGGAGACACCTTAAGCAACACCATATGTCCCTCCTAGAAAACAACATGCTTTCTGCGAAAGTCTGCATAACTCTTTTGTCTGCTCACAGCTGTTCTAATCCTCTCTCTAATAATAGGCACTACTCAGCTGGTGATCTCTACTAACTCTGGCCCTGCCAAGGCCCTTTCTCCTACTTCTTCCCAGCAGATGGGTGACCTGCACTTCCCCCCATATAGAGCTTCATAAGGAGCCATCCCAATGCTAGCATGATAACTGTTATTGTAGGCAAACTCTACCAATGGTAGATGTTGCCTCCAAGAACCGCCAAAGTCTAGCACACACATTCTCAACATGTCTTCTATCGTTTGGATGGTCTTCTCTGACTGTCCGTCAGTCTGTGGATGAAAGGCAGTGCTAAAATCCAACCTCGTGCCCATAGCATTCTGCAGACTCCGCCAAAACCTGGAGGTAAACTGGGGTCCCCTATCTGACACTATCAAAATTAGAGCCCCATGCAGCCTGACAATCTCTTCTACATATACTTGCGCCAATTTGTCCACAGAGTAACCACTCCTGACAGAAATGAAGTGAGTAGATTTGGTCAATCTGTCCACTATTACCCATATAGAGTCTAATCTGTTGGATGTTGCTGGTAATCCCACCAAGAAATCCATTGCCACATTTTCCCATTTCCACTCAGGAATCAGTAGTGAGTTGAGCATCCCAGCTGGCTTCTGATATTCCAGCTTCATCCTCTGACATATCTCGCAAGCGGACACAAACTGAGCCACTTCTCTCTTCATGGCTGGCCACCAATAAACTCTCTTCAGATCCTGATACATTTGGTGGCCCTAGGGTGAACACTGTACCTAGCATTATGAGCTTCCCTCATAATGTCTCCTTTCAAGCTTACATCGTCTGGTACACACAATCTATTTTCGTAACGGAGGATCCCTTTGTTGTTAAATCTAAACTCACCATTCTTGTCTGTCTGAACAGCTCTCGCTATTTTCACCAACTCGGGGTCCTCATGCTGTTTTTTTGCCACCTGCTACAGAAACACGGGTGTCACTCTCATTTGAGCCACTAGTGCACCTGTACTAGACAACTCTAGCTGTAAACCCTCATTAATGAGCTTGTAAAATTTCCTCACCACCGGTCTTCTCTTTACTGAGATATGGGATAAACTGCCAAGTGATTTCTGGCTGAAAGCATCTGCTACTACATTTGTCTTACCCGGATGATACTGGATCTTGCAATCATAGTCACTAAGCAGTTCCACCCATCTTCTCTGCCTCGGGTACAACTCTTTCTGACTCAAGATGTATTGCAAACTCTTATGATCTGTAAATATCTCACATTTTACCCCATACAGGTAATGCCTCCACATCTTGAGTATAAAGATCACAGCTGCCATCTCTAGATCGTGTGTAGGATAATTCAACTCGTGCTTCTTCAGCTGTCTGGAAGCATAAGCAATTACCCTCTTATTCTGCATCAACAACCAACCTAGTCCCACTTAGGATGCATCACAAAACACTGTAAAATCCTCATTACTCATTGGTAGAGCTAACACCGGTGCTGACGTCAATCTTCTCTTTAACTCTTCAAAACTTTCCTCACACTGCTTTGACCAAATAAACCTCTGATTCTTTTTTGTCAACCTGGTCATAGGAGCAGCAATTTTAGAAAAGTCCTGGACAAACCTCCTGTAGTAACCTGCCAAATCCAAAAAGCTCTTAATCTCTATCACTGTAGTGGGTCTGGACCAGTTAGCTACAACTTCTACTTTCTTGTGGTTCACCTCGATTCCTTTTTCTGACACCACATGCCCCAAGAAAGAGATACTCCTCAACCAGAACTCACATTTAGAGAACTTGGCATACAAGCCGTGTTCTCTCAGGGTCTGCAACACAATCCTCAGATGATGGGCATGCTCCTCTGCATTTCTGGAATACACCAAGATATCGTCAATGAAAACAATAACAAAGAGATCTAGAAACTGGCTAAAAACTATGTTCATGAGATCCATAAATGCTGCAGGGGCATTGGTTAACCCGAATGGCATCACTAGGAACTCATAATGACCATATCTGGTCCTAAAAGTTGTCTTGGGTACGTCTTCCTCTCTGACTCTCAACTGATGATACCCGGATCTCAAATCTATCTTGGAAAAACAACCGGCTCCTGCTAGCTAGTCAAACAGATCATCGATCCTGAGTAACGGATACTTGTTTTGGTAGTGACTTTATTCAACTGTCTGTAGTCGATACAAAGCCTTAGGGATCCATCTTTCTTTTTCACAAACAAAATCGGAGCACCCCAAGGTGAGGTACTAGATTAGATGAAACCTTTATCTACCAATTCTTGCAACTGTTCTTTCAACTCCTTTAACTCTGCAGGTGCCATCCTGTAGGGAGGAATAGAGATGGGTCTAGTTCCTGGCATTTCTTTGATTTCAAACTCTATCTCCCTAGCAGGTGGTAAACCTAGTAGCTCGTCTGGAAAAATGTCAAGAAACTCTCTGACAACAAACACTGAAGCTGGTTCCCTAACCTGAACATTTAACTCTCTGACATGTGCAAGAAACCCCTGACAACCCCTTCTAAGCAACCTATGAGCTTACAGGGCAGATATCAAACCTCTAGGCATATTTATCTTGTCTTCTCTGAAGACGACCTCTGACCCATCTTGTTCTCTGAACCTGACTACCTTGTCTCTGCAGTCCAAGGTAGCACCACGAGTAGAGAGCCAATCCATCCCCTAGAATGACGTCAAAATCGGTCAAATCTAGAACCACAAGGTCAGCTCGAAGGCACCTACCCTCAACAAAAACTAGACTGAACCGGTAGACTGACTCTACCATAGATGGATCACACTTGGGCCCACTGACCCAAAGAGGACACTCTAGCCCAGAAGCTATCAAACCCAAACTCTCTACGGCTCTCGAAGAAACAAAAGAATGAGAGGCACCAGGATCCATAAGGGCATACACATCAGAACACCCAATAGTGAGTTTACTTGACACCACCATGTTTGATTTGTTAGCCTCTTGCTGTGTCATGGTGAAAATTCATGCTGGAGCTGAAGGACCTTCCCCTTGGGAACCTGCTGAAGAAGAGGTTATCCCTCTCCCTCGACCTCGCCCTTTACCCTGAGATGGGGCTAAAGCTGCTGGCTGAGCCACACTACCAGAAGCTGTCTGCTGGGACTGTGTCATCATAGCTGCATTGGGACACTCACATGCCATGTGCCCCTCCTATCCACATCTGTAACAGGCTGTAGTCCCAAACCGACAAAGCCCTTTATGCGACTTACTGCACCTTATACATCTAGTGCTATCTGAGCTAGAGCTTGAACCACTACCCATTCCCAGATCGAATTTCAATCTGCTCTAGAACTTATTCTTCTTTGGCTTCCTAGTGGATTTGTCCCACTTTTTACTTCCTGTGGCAGCTTTATTTAGAGAGGAGAGATCAAATTTCCTGTACCTGAGGTTTTGGAACCCGAGAACTGTGCCACCTGCTGCTTTACTGTCCCCTAAATGATGGCACTAGCCTCCATTTTCCTAGCCGCATCTACAATAGTGTGGAAACTCTCTCTCTCTCTGCTGCTAGAATCAAGGAGGAATACCTAGAGTGGAGTCTCATAGTATACCTCCTAACCTTCTTTTGGTCAGTGTCATAAGCCTGACCCACAAACTGAAGCAACTCTAGAAACTTGTCTGTACACTCATCCATGCTCATATCTTTAGTCTGTCTCAACTGCTCAAACTCTATCACCTTCAACTCCCTCGAACTGTCTAGAAAAGCCCACCCTGTAAACTCATTTGCAAACTGTTTCCAAGATAGGCTATCCAGATTTGGGTCCATATAGTTTTTGAACCACTCCTTTGCCTTCTTGTATTTCAGAGTGAACCCCGCCATCTGAATGGCTCTACTGTCACTAGCCCCCAACTCATTAGCTATCATTTTCACCGTCTTGAGGTACTCAAATGGATCATCACCTGTTTTATACTTAGGAGCATCCAACTTCAGATAGTCTATCATTTTAACCTTGCTCCCTGCTGATGGGTTAGGTTTGGGTGGTTGGGTTTCAAAAATTTTTGGTTTTGCTGGGGGAGGAAGTGGTGCAGCATTCCCTGGATTAGGGTTTGCTGGATTCTGGTAATAAAAAGGTGGAGGTGAAAATATGGAATATGGTGGGTAATAGGGAGGATAGGGCATATGTGAGGGGTACGGGTGGTAGCTAGAGAAATCTGACAGACCTCCCATCGGATATCCGGGTCCCTGTGGGTATAGTTGGTACTAAGGTGGGTAAGCAAAACCCAAGGCTTGAGCGCCTCCTTCAGATTCTCCCATACCCTCTCCTGAAAAACTCACACCCAGACTTCCGTCTCTTCTTTGATCATCCTCCACTGTTTCCCTAACATCTGCTGACATCCTTCCCGAATCTGTTCTCCTTCTGTTTACATCAAAAGACCTTCTAGGGTTTCTTAACGTTTCACCTCTATTGGTCCTACTCGACCATGCTCTTGACGGAGCAGTAGGATGAAGGGCATCCATGCCCTCATTCTCAGGTGGAACTCCAGTCAATTGTGCAGATCAACATGAGCCTTGCATCCTGTCTTCTGAAAAACAACATATATCACATAAACATTAGCATCATATGGTTCATGTGGACACACATGAACCCACATCATATACATAATATATCATTAAAGCACATGTATACTATCATGGCATTACACATCATCATACTTTTATCAAGACAGGACTCTACATCCTATCTTAGTGGACATGATTTTTCCTAATGTGCTTCCCTTTCTATGACATCTATGAGCCCAACACTCTAGGTCCGACCATATGAACCTAGGGCTCTGATACCACTCTATAACGACCAGGAAACCGGACTGCTACTGGCGCTAGTTCATATCGACTTAAGGTCGTCGGAGCCCGTAGCAAGCCTACTACACATCCTGTGTACTTGATAAAATCCCATACATTATCATATATTATAATAAAAAATTAAACATTTTATGAACCATGGCTCAACCTGTGCATGTATCAAAACTGAAAACATAAAACCTATACTAGAGCCCTCATCAAATGCTCTAGTATGGTAAACATCTCATGCCTCAAGCTTGGTTCAAACATAACTCATAATTAAAACTTTTACATAGTGATCATGGTAACAGGGATTACAAAGATAAAAATTAGGGCAAAGCACAATTCTATTCTATTAAACAATACATGTCCACAACTATTCTATTACATTAAACTATACTAGCTACTATGCCGACTTCTCGAGCTATCTTTGACCCTGCAAACCTGGGATTAGGGGAAAGGGATAAGCTACAAGAGCCTAGTGAGCAGAGCATAAAAACAGTGTAATAAACATATACTCATATGAAATGCGTCACAACACAAACAATTCACCTCAAGATGGACTTGTCACTAGTAACCCTCTACATATTTCAGTGTGCCCGGCCCTCGACGGAGCTCCTCAGGACTTTCGCTTAAACATAACATAACATAACATATCCAAAATGCCAGAGGCGTAGAATGGGTCTCACCTGGACTTTCCCTTACATATTGCCAGGGGTGTAAAATGGGCCTCACTTGGACTTCCGTATCGTATCATATCATATCATCTCGAGGGCTAGTGGGTCATCCAATATCCATCAATATCAACAGTAAATTATGTAGTGCATCATATTCGTGAATTTTAATGCAAACATCCTAATATATAAACATGGCATTTGTAATACCCGGCTAGACTCCGGTATCGGAATTCCTACCGTCCGGTGGAATCTCGGATGTCGGAGACCTCTAGAAGGGTATAATCATGTTTTATAAAATGTTTTCATGAATTTTAATGTTTTAAAGTATGAAACTAAATGAGTTTTTGCATGAAAATAGCATTGGAGGAAAACCCAGGTTCGGCCGCCGAAAGTCAAGTTCGGCCGCCGAACATGCATGCGTTTTGGAGGCACGTTAGGCCCCCGAAAGCATGAGTTAGGGAAGTTCAGGTTCGGCCGCCGAAAGTCAAGTTCGGCCGCCGAACATTTGCATGGATGCGGAGGCACATTCGGCCCCCGAACGTGGCTTGGCCAGCCACTATATATGGGGCACTTAGCCGAAATGGGCGAGCTTTCTCCCATTTTCGGCCACAGCAAGCTTCCGACTTTCCCTTTGCAAACCTAGTGTTCTTCCTCCAAATCCCCACCATTTTTCTTGAGTTTTAAACTCACATTGCAAGTTTTGAACGTTTAAACCAAGTTTTGGAGCTTTGGGAACTCAGGAGCTCATTTTCGTGGATCTCCAAGTTTAGGTCGTCTCCCTCTCGATCTTCAAGAGGTAAGAGCCGATCTTAAGCTCCTTATGTGTTTTCAATAAGTTTTATGCTAGATCGATGGGTAGAAATGCATGTTAGGTTATATGTGGAGTTATGAGTTAACCTTGATGTCTTGGACAATGTATGTTGTTTTTGTGTGTTTGAAGTGTTGTAGTTGGGGTATTTGATGTTTTGAGGCCCCTAGGAACTTGTATGCATGTTTTAACTAAGGTATATGCATGATTGGTGAGTTTGGAGGCGAAAATGCATTTGGAAGCCAAGTTTCTGCCCTTCGGCAGAAACCAGGTTCGGCAGCCGAAGGCACTTTCGGCCGCCGAACATGGCTGGTGAGGCAGGCCTTTCGGCTGCCGAAGTTGCCCCCGAAGGGAGACTTTCGTCTCTGTCTGGGACTTTCGGCCGCCGAAGGTGCCGCCGAACATGCATGAGTTTCGTCTCTGTCTGGGAGTTTCGGCCGCCGAAGGTGCCGCCGAACCTGCCTGACTTTCGGCTCTGGAGGGACTTTCGGCCGCCGAACCTGCCGCCGAAAGTGCCCTGTCCAGCCATTTCTTGCGTGTTGTTATGTGATTGTTTCATGATGTTTTAGGGGGTTTTTGGGGAGTATATTAGAGTTATGTTTATGTATGTTTGGTCCCTCATTGGAGTCCACCTGTGTAGGTTCGGACCCGAGGAACCGAGGACCCCAGCAGTGAGCCAGCTGCTACAGAGTTTGTCAGAGCTAGCCAGAGGTGAGTGGAATAAACCTTAAGTTTTAAAAAAATGAAATATGAACTTTGAGCATGATCCATGCATCATGAATGCCATGAGATATAATAGGTTGCTTGCATTAGTATTCACGAATATGTTGCATTGCATTTATGATGATAATGTTGATGTGGATTGGTTATTGGATGATCCTTTAGTCCTCCTATGATATGATTGATGTTATGGCATGTTATGGTATGGAAGTCCAGGTTGTACCCATTCTACGTCCCTGGCACGATGTAAGAGAAAGTCCAGGTTGTACCCATTCTACGTCCCTGGCACAGTTGGTCCATATGATATGTTATGATAAGGGAAAGACCGGTTGACCCATTCTACGTCCCGGCACAGTTGGACCTATGTAGAGGACTATAGGTGACAATACCATCCGAGATGTGATTTGTTGTGATGTGTTGCATTCCATGAAAGCATGAAATTTTAATATATTGTTTTATACTATTCTGCTCACTGGGCTTTGTAGCTCACCCCTCTCCCCTAACCCCAGATGTGCAGGTACAGGGTAGATCAGAAGGTTAGCCAGAGTTTTGAAGTATGTCTTATGTATGTAATAGTTAGTATGTGGACATGACAATTGACGAAATGTAAAAATATTCAGAATGTTATGTAATGAGGTTATTGAGGATAGAGTTGTGCTTGACCATAATGTATTGTTAATCCCTTTTGTCTATACATGATCTTATGTTATGATGTTTATGTAAACTAACTCAACACAGGCTGTTTTGCCTTTAAGGCATGATGAGATCCCACAGAGGGACTATGTTATGTATATGTTCAGGGTATGCACAGGTTGAGTTAGTTGATGACAGTACGTATGAGGACAAGTTTTAAATTTTTATGTATGATTGTTGATCATGTATGGGATTAAACAGGTTTACAGGTTACATGTCAGGCTTGCTACGGGTCCCGGCGGCCTTAAGTCGACCCGGATCCTAGCGCCGGTAGCGGTCCGATTTTCGGGTCGTTACAGCATTTGTGATGCATGAACATGCTTAAAAATTGGATTACTTTAAAACAATATATTAGTTCAGTTCTACTCACCTTTGGCTGACGCTTGCCTAAGAATGACGCAACTAACTCACTGAAGGCCTCTACGGTCTCCGAGGTCCGATCCTACATAGATGGACTCAAATGAGGGACCAAACATGACTATTGCATGACTCTAAACAACTCCCTAAAAACCTCCTAAAACATATCAAAACATGCACATAAAAAAAGAAGAGGAAGGCTGGACAGGGGACTTTCGGCGGCAAGTTCGGCGGCCGAAGGTCCCTCATAGATCCGAAAGTCAGGGACTTTCGGGGGCAGGTTCGACGGCCTAAGCCCTTCACAGATCCGAAAGTCAGGAACTTTCGGGGGCTGGTTCAGCGGCCGAAACCCCTTCACAGATCCGAAAGTCATGCTTTCGGGGGTAGATTAGGCGGCCAAAAGGCTGCATCCACAAGCAGGTTCGACGGCCGAACCTTGCTTCGCGACCGAATCTGGGTTCTTCAGCAAGGCAGAAGCCGATTCTGCCCTATGCATACAGCAACCCAACTCTCCAATCCTTACACCCAACTCCTAAAAAACATGCATACACACTTATCAAGCATAAGGGACATAAATAGTAGCCTAAACCCCAACAAACAACAATAAAAAACAACACAAGAGCAAACATTCATAAACAACCCTACTCAAACCCTATAACATTAGATCTAACCATTTCATGCATTTTTAACCCTTTACCCCTTCTTAAAACTTGATTAAAAACATAAGAAAAATAAAGATATAGGCTTACCTCTTGGAGATCTAAGGGTAGCAGCAACCCAACTTGGAGATGAGAGAAAAATGATCTCCGGAGGTCTCCAAGGTTTAAAAACTTGGATTCAAGCTCAAATCTTCAAAAACAAGGCAAAACACATTAATTTCTTAAGAGATTTGAAGGAAAAATCACAAAAGCATCAAAGGGTGGCAAAGACTCACCTCTGCCCGAAAATGGAGAGAAAAACTCTCTCATTTTCGGGCTGAAGGCCTCTTATAGGTGGCTGGATAAATCACCTTCGGGGGCCGAAAGAAGAGATCCCGCGGCGGCACCACCTTCGGCAGCCGAACTTAAGGTTCGGCGGCCGAACCTGGGTTTTCCTTCCAAAACTATTTTCTTCAAAACTCTTTTCTTTCTTTCTTAAAACCTTAAAATTTTCAAAATTCATTTTATAAAAACCTTATTTTATCCTTCCTTAGGAGATTCCGGGTTCCAACGGAGATTCCGTCGGAAGATTGAAATTCCAATGCCGGAGTCTAGCAAGGTATTACAAATGGCCTTTCCTCTTTTGCCAAAATTCCTAGATCTTCGGAAGTAATTGTAAGAGTAGTGACACATGCTTGTGATTCTCATTATGAGATGGGACCAATGTTCTTAATCGCATGGCCTGGTTCATACCCGACTTGAGGTCTGGGCATGAAATGCCTTAGAAACTTCTTGTGAAACAGGAATAACACTCAGTAGGTTGGCCTGGCATATACCCATATTAATTGGGACTATAACGTCTTGCTAGAGGCCACTTATGATTTATGAGTCTTGTTGGACTGAACCTATTGTCAATTAATGTGAGTCTATTGAATCACACACAAAAGAAAGTCATTGATGTGCTATGTCATATTAATGGGCTAAGAGCCTGTTACTATAATTAATAATAATATTAATAAAGATGTCATTATTATTAATATTAATTATTTGTTATTATTATAAGATAATAATATTTAAAAAATCTGCAGCCTATTTGTAACTGTTACAGATAAAAAATCTTTTCATTTTTTTTTTTAAAAAAGGTTTTTTGTAATCGTTTTCTAGGGTTGCAGATTTGGAGCACACAACTAATCCATCCGTTCAGAAAGCTAGCACTCCAGACGGAAACATTCATGTAGATACCATTGAGGGTGTTCGTTTCAGAAGCAGCATCATCATCAGTCCAGAACCGTTTCTTTTCATCAAGTCTAAAAGGTTAATCTCTTTATCATTCCTTTCGAATTAAATGAAGAACTTGGATCTTGAAAGGAGAAACATAGATTTTTATTTCCGCTGCGTAATTTTGGGTTGCAGTGATCTCTTGGCTTCCTTACAATCACTAGGTCCTTCTACAATTACATAATAATTCCTATAGATTTCCTGTCAGGGGTGGTCTCATGAGTTGTTGCCTCGAGTTCAGATCTTCTCTCTTTCCTCCTCTTTTTGGCAAATTTTTGGAGTGTGCCGTCCTTTATTAACCTCTCAATCTTGTCTTTTAGCTTTTGCCCTCTTTTGTCGTATGCACGTGGTCTTCATGAAAACGACATCACTTGGTCCTATCTCTCTTTCCGATTTTCTCTAGATTGAGCTTGGTAGGCCACCTGATCTCCTTATCGTTCTTCCTAATCCACATTAGAATATGTGTTCGTGAATCATCTAACAGAGTATAATCCTTGTACTTACTTTGATCATCCCTCCTTTGGAGACGGGGTAGCTTCTGTGGTCTCTTTCATATCCTCGCTCCTCCGACTTTCGATTTTGCTTTTGACCCGCCTTTTTGTCCTCTCTCAATGCTTGGATCTCGTCATTCAGCCTAATACATTTTCAGACTTTTTTCATTAGCTGTTGATATGTAGCTGCTAGATTCTTAATTAGAGAATCCATGAAGTTGGTGTTATGTGTCCCTTTTTTTAATGTTTCATATGCTATCTCATGATTTAATTTTTCCACTTGTATTGCTCCTGCATTGAAATGTGAAAATACTTCTTAAAAATTCACCCACTTCTTGGCGGATCTTTTGCAAATAAGATGAGAGATTTTTGGAAGGTATAAAAGTAATAAATTAAAATTTAATTTTTTTTAGAAAAAATAATTTTTATTAATTAAATTTTTTAAATATATTAAATATTAAAAAAATATAAAAATATTTGTTTATAAAATAAAAGAAATAAATATTATAATTATTGATGCTATTGTATTTCTATAATAGGATACCGTGAATTAATAACTTATCGGCAATAAAAGCGAAAAAGTTGAAAAGCTAATTAAATGAAGGAGAAGCGTAGGTCATAGCAATTTAAAAGCTATAGCTGCCGTATAAAATTATATATAGAGCTAACCACATCATTTGAAATTAATGAGATGGTATTCTATCCAAACACAGTAAGTCTTACGTTGAGCCCCACATGGCTCAAAAAATATCAAACACCTAACAAACTTATGGTGAGCACCCTAGCCTTTTATTTCGCTAGCATTTTTCTTTTTTTTTTTTTTTTTTTTGTTTGCTTTTGAATTTATTTATGGCTACGGCTTTACAAATCCTATCTTGTTAAATTGATTTATTTATGGTTTGGTTGGTTTTGATTTTAATTTTTTTAAAAATTAATTTTTTAATTTAATTCGATTTAATTTTAAAAATATTTTTTTATATATATATTTTTTATTTTTTTAAAGTGTTTAAAAAATTTAATCGCATATTTTTTAAAAAATTTAAAATATTTAAAAAAATTAAAAAGATCGAATTTTTCAGCATTCATTTAAAAGAATTGAAAAATTTTTTAATTTTAAAAAAATTTGAAAAAATTGATTCATAGAAGTGAGGGCAATAATTTCTTTTTTTTTTAGTTTATTGAAAAAATTATATAAAATATTGAAAATATTACGTACACGATAAGGTAATATTCCCTATTAATTATATTACAACGACGTGAATAAAAGGTGTTTAGTAGGTTAATTGTTATTTTACTTAATTAATATATTTTAATAATAAATTAATAAATATTCTGTACTCAAAGACTTAGTCTGGTAGAAAGTGCATCCTGTAACCTTGAAAGATCTAAGGTTCGACTCCCCCAACCCAAAAAAATTAATAAATATTCTAATTTTATTGATTTAAATTATTATATTATTCGTATCATATGGTATTTTGGGAAAACTAAATAATTGCTGAGTTTATTGTTAACGTCACGTGCTTATATACATATTGTCTATTTAAAGCCACGTCCTGAACCTAGCAATACAGGGTGTGGCGTAAGTTTAATTGTATTACGATGAATATCACATATTTTCCTCTTTCCTTTGGTGGTTTGCTTCTTTCATGGATTTCTCTCATTTGTTTATGTTATATTGTGTGGTGGAAGCATGAGAGCTATAGAGCTAAGCTTATTAGAGAGCAAGGAATCAAAGGTCCTCCACCTTCTCTGCTATTGGGAAACATCCCAGAAATGGAGAAAATGGTTTCTCAAAATTCTGAAACGCCAGAGATTGATGGTCCCTTGACTGTTTTACCATATCTCAACCACTGGACCAACAACTATGGTATTACACACATTAATTTCCTTTGCTAAAACTCATTTATCATATACATTTTCCTTTCACAATTCTTATTTGTTTAACTCTTACTTCGTTTATGGCAGGTAAGTTGTTCAAGTTTGCACTAGGAGGAATACAATTGTTATATGTGAATAATCTGAATATAGTAAGAGAAATAAATATGTTCACATCATTTGAACTTGGAAAACCTGCTTATCTACGAAATGACAGAGGAGTTCTCTTGGGCAAAGGCCTTAATGCATCAGATGGTGAAAGTTGGTATCATCAAAGAAAGACAGTTGCCCCTCAACTCTACATGCACAAGGTTAAGGTATTAAACTTTTGGGTTTTATTCGTAATGCTAATAAAAACTAGTTGATAAAAAATATTTAAAAGTATTTTCTTTAAACAGGATATGGTGAATCTGATGGTGGAGTCAAGTTTCATGCTAGTTAAATCATGGGAGAAGGCAATTGACATAGAAGGTGAGGCTGGAATCGTTGATATAGTGGTGGATGAACATGTGAGAAACTTCACTTGTTATATTGCCTCAAAATTAATATTTGGAAGTTATCATCATCAAGGAATTAAAATACTTTCCAAGTGTCATGAACTCCTCAAGGCTATGGGTGAAACCACAACCCTTGGGATTCCTTTACTAAGGTATGTATATGCATGCTTCATTTCCTTTGTCAAACTTAATATTTCGCCTTTTTTCGTATCTACAGCTTTAAAAAAGTTCACTTATCATTGAACTAAATATGTGAATTTAGTTTTATTTATTATATAATTGTTTAATTTTATTCAAATCACCTTCACACATGTTATTTTCATGAACAAGATTTCTTCCCATAGAAAGAAATAAAAAAACATGGAGATTAGCAAAAGAGATCCATGGGTTGATAATGGACATAGCTAAGGAGAGAAGTGGATCTACATCTCATCACGACTTGTTACAAGCTCTCATTGAAGGTTCCAAGAATAGTAAGCTTTTGACGTTACGAGAAGATGAGTTCATAGTTGACAATTGCAAAAGTATTTGCTTTGGTGCACACGAATCCCCTGCTCTTGCAGCAAGTTGGGGTTTAATGTTGCTAGCTTCACATCCTGAATGGCAAGATCGTGCTCGGGCTGAAGTTTTAGAAGTTTGTGAGGGACAACAACTTTTAGACTACAACATGCTCAGCAAAATGAAAGTGGTAGGTACATTCATATAAGTTGATATCAACTAAAAAATTGCATTTCATCAGAATTTCAACTGATTTTTGTGTTTTTCATGCAGTTAAAAATGGTGATCCAAGAGGTTTTAAGACTTTATCCAGGAGTGACATTGGTTTCAAGGGAGGCAGTGCAAGATGTGAAGCTTGGTGACTTGAAGGTTCCAAAAGGAATGGGCATTTGGATATGGCTATTGGCATTGCATCGTGATCCCGAGTATTGGGGAGCTGATGCAGACATGTTTAATCCTCAGAGGTTCATCAATGGAGCTAAAGAAGCTTGTAAGTCTTCACAAGCCTATCTACCTTTTGGGTTAGGAGCTCGAGTGTGTCCTGGAGAGAACTTGGCTTTGACAGAATTAAAGGTGCTCTTTGCTATCATACTATCCAATTTCAAATTTACTATCTCTCCTAAATATCAACACTCGCCTTCTTATGGGTTGCTTTTGGAGCCTGAGTATGGTGTGAACCTCCTCATTCAAAAGATATGAATGCTTTACTTGAAGGTTTTGTGATATATATATGGTAGACTAGCTTCATGGAGTAAGTTCTCATTCAATAAGTTCATGTACTTTTGTATTAAGAGTAATTTTATAAGCAAAACTGCTTCATATATGATGTGGGTAATCCTCCCCTAAGAGGGTGCTTTTTAGAATGTACTAAGCTTAGCCTTATATATTTTATCAACATAATTCACCTGAAATATGTTTATTCTTCTCTACAGGGCGTGAATGAAATTTCTTTAGGTTGAAGTAAACTTAAGAGATTTTACCGAGTTGAGTCTTTGTTAAAAATAAACCACAAAGGGGTCCTCAAAGCTTTCAATAATCTTACAATTCCAAACTAGGGCATTAATATTCGAATCTCTAGCAATAATATCAAGAGCAATTAGGGGTGAACAGTATTCGGTTCAAACTGAAAAAATCAACCGAATCCAATTAATTTGAAAATTCAGTTTAATTTTTTATTTATTTTGATTTGGTTTAGTTGAATTTTTAATTTTAAAAATTTTAATTATTTCAGTTCGATTTGATTTTGATTAGAAAAAAATTGAAAAATCAAACCGAATCAATTAGTAATAATAGTATATTATTTTTAATAATATAAAGAGATTAGATCATATTAAAATTAAAATATTTTAATTAAATTTTAAAATATTAAAAGTAAAATCTAAAAAATAAAAAAATTTATTAAAAATTCAAACCGATCAAACTGAATTGAATTGAATCGAAATCAGACCGATTCAGTTTGATTCAATTTCTGATTAAAATCAATTCGGTTTGATTTTATAAATACCAAAATTTTAATTTTTAGTTTATTCAATTCGATTCGATTTTAAATCGAATCGATTAAATGCTCACCTCGAACCGAATTGACCGAATGCTCACCCATAAGAGCAACTCTCCTACAAAGCTTGTTAATAGCCGCATCAAAATCAAATTTAACAAAAGGAGGAGGTGGCGTCCAATTATAAGAAACATGTAAGGCTTGGCTCGGCCGGTGAACCTCATGACTACCATAATTTGAAGCAGTTAGAAAATTTTCAATATGGCCACTAGGAATGGTCAAGAAATCCTGAAATCATGGAAAATAAAGGTATTTTTGCTCTTCCATAGATTCTAAAGGATGAAAACCAGGACTTGAATGAAGTAAACACTCTCATTTTGTGTTTCCAAGTGATGAGCTTGTAATACCCGGCTAGACTCCGGTATCGAAATTCCTACCGTTCGGTGGAATCTCGGATGTCGGAAACCTCTAGAAGGGTAAAACCATGTTTTCATAAAATGTTTTAATGTATTTTTATGGTTTTAAGCAAGAAAGGAAATGAGTTTTGTATGAAAATAACCTTGGAGGAAGACCCAGGTTCGGCCGCCGAACCTCAAGTTCGGCTGCCGAACATGCATGCATTTCGGGGGTGCTTTAGGCCCTCGAAGGCATGAGTGAGGGAAGTTCAGGTTCGGCCGCCGAACATGGCATGCATGCAGAGGCACGTTAGGCCCCCGAAAGTGGCTTGGCCAGCCACCTATAAAGGGGTCCCCATGTCCGAACGGGAGAGCTTTTCTCCCCGTTTTCAGCCAAGGTGAGTTCTCCGTCGTCCCTCATCGATTTTGAGCTTCTTCCTTCGAATCTTCATGATTTTCTTATGAGTTTTCACTTGGTTTGAAGATATTTAAGCAAAAGAGCAAGTTTAGAAGCTTGGAGACCAAAGAGTTTATTTCTCCCCATCTCCAAGCTAGGATCGTCTTTCCTCTCGATCTTCAAGAGGTAAGCTTAGATCCAACCTTCCTTGTATGTTTTAAACAAGTTTTATGAAGATCTATGGGGTAGAAATGCATGTTTAGGTTATTGTTGAGTTTATGGGTTTATGTTATGTTTATGAGCAATGTGGGTTGTTTGTTGTGTTTTGGTTGGGGTTTAAGTTAGTTTGAGACCCCTGTGTGCTTGTTGGCTTGAGTTTGCATATTGTAGACTAGGTAAATGCATGATGGAATGGATTGGGAGGCATTTGTGCATGAGTGAGGCTGAGTTCTGCCCTTTGGAAGAACTTAGGTTCGGCAGCCGAAGGAACTTTCGGCCGCCGAACCTGCCTGTGTAGGCCAACTTTTGGCTGCCGAACCCTGCCCCCGAAAGTGGACTTTCGGCTCTGGAAGGGAGTTTCGGCCGCCGAAGGTGCCGCCAAACATGCATGAGTTTCGGCTCTGGAATCCACTTTCGGCCGCCGAAGGTGCCGCCGAAAATGGCTGAGTTTTGGCTCTGGAGGAACTTTCGGCCGCCTAACCTACCGCCGAAAGTGCCCTGTTCAGCCTTCCCTTGCATGATTTATGTGATTGTTTTAAGGTATTTTAAGGGGTTTTTGGGGAGTATTTTAGAGTCATGTTCATGGATGTTTGGTCCCTCATTTGAGTCCACCTGTGTAGGTTCGAACCCGAGGAACCGAGGACCTCAGCAGTGAGATAGCTGCTTCAGAGTCATTAGAGCTTCAGCCAGAGGTGAGTGGAATAACTCATTACGTTTCAAAGCAAATAAATAAATTTTGGACATGATACATGCATCATGTATGCCATGAGATATATTAGGTTGTTTGCATTAGAATTCACGAATATGTTGCATTGCATAACTTGATAATGATGTGGATGGATGTTGAATGATCCTTTAGTCCTCGTATGTTATGGTATGATGATGATACAATACGGATAGCCAGTGAGGCCCATTCTATGCCCCTGGCACTATGTTAAGAGAAAGACCAGTGAGGCCCATTCTACGCCCCTGGCATTATGGAATGTTATGCTATGTTATGTTATGTTAAGAGAAAGACCAATGAGGCCCATTCTACGCCCCTGGCACGATTGGACTATGTAGAGGACTATTGGTGACAAGTCCATCCTTGATGTGATTTGTTTGTGATGTGTTGCATTTCATGAAAGCATGAAATTTAAATTGAATATATATTTATTCTGCTCACTGGGCTTTATAGCTCACCCCTCTCCCTTAACCCCTAGGTTTGCAGGTACAGGGTAGACCAGGAGGTCAGCAGGAGTAGAGTCATGTTTTATGTAATAGCTAGATGTGGACATGAATATGATGTAATGTAAAAGTATAGTATTGAAATGTAATGTAATGATGCTTATGGAAGTTTAGAGTCGTGCTTGACCATAGTATGTTGTTAATCCCTTTTCGGTACATGATCTTAAAGGTTTAATGATGATTATGTAAACAAGCTTAATGTATGTTATGATACCCCATTGGAGTATTTGATGAGGACTCCAGTGAAAGGTTTTATGTTATGATTTGTGCATGCACAGGTTAAGCTTGGTGAGTGAATGAATGAATGAGTGAGTGAATGAATGAATGAATGAATGAATGAGAAAGTTTTAAATTTTTATGTAATTGTTGATCATTTATGGGATTAAATAGGTATACAGGATGTATGTTAGGCTTGCTACGGGTCCCGGCGGCCTTAAGCCGATCTGAATCCTAGCGCCGGTAGCGGTCCGGTTTCTAGGTTGTTACAGAGCTAGAAACATCCAAAACTCTTTCATGGACAGAAAGTTGAATAAACTGGAACACAAACATAGAAGAAAATTAATCCAAACAGCTGTGACTCTTATACAAAGGAAGAAGAGATGAAAGGGAGATTCTTGATCGCCACACCATTTACAAGAAGTATCGACATGCTCAAGTCAGGAATGAAGGATATCATTGCAAAGTAGTCGTTCTTTGATCAACAACCATAGAAAATTAGGGAGCCTTCTTGTAGGTGAATTCCTCATAGCTTCTTCCATACAGAGTCCATGTTTTATAAGAGCTCACTCCTAGTTCTCTGCAAGAAGATAACACATGACAAATTTTTCTCACAACGTAATAGCCAGATTTAATTGACAAATTTTTCTCGCAACGTAATAGCCAGATTTAATAGTGTA